>NC_041381.1:705075764-705154334 GCF_002162155.2 Triticum dicoccoides
CACTCGGTAGGATTTTTTTTAAATACTTAGGCGAGTACTGGAATGCAGCTAAGCCCCCGAGTGGAAGGCTGGCTCACCACTCGGTAGGATTTTTCAAACTTAGGCGAGTACTAGGAATGCAGCTAAGCCCCCGAGTGGGAGGCTGGCTCACCACTCGGTAGGATTTTTCAAACTTAGGCGAGTACTGGACTGCAGCTAAGCCCCCGAGTGGGAGGTTGGCTCACCACTCGGTAGGATTTGCAAGTACTTAGGCGAAACGGATTCGCAGCTAAGCCCCCGAGTGGGAGGCTGGCTCACCACTCGGTAGGGATTTTTTTTTACAAACTTAGGCGAAACAGATTCGCAGCTAAGCCACCCACTGGGGGATTTCTCATGTAAACAAAAAGTAACAACAATCACTGGGAAAATTATAACATTCTTGTCTTTGACAAACAAACTACAGAGGTACTTTTATTACATCTCATCCGAGTGAGTACTTAAGTATAAAAGGGGCGGAGCAGCTCCGCGTTCCAAGCTCGTGGCTCGTCAATCTGGCGATCGACATTGTAAAGACGGTATGCTCCATTGTGGAGAACTTTGGTGACGATGAAGGGGCCTTCCCAAGTAGGAGCAAGCTTGTGTGGCTTCTGCTGATCCACTCGGAGAACCAAATCTCCTTCTTGGAAGGCTCGACTCTTCACGTTTCTGGCATGGAATCGACGCAAGTCCTGCTGATAGATAGTCGATCGAATCGTGGCCATCTCTCTTTCTTCTTCTAGAAGTTCGACTGCGTCCTACCGGGCTTGTTCTGCTTCATCTTCAGTGTAGAGCTCGACTCGAGGTGCATTGTGAAGCAGGTCACTCGGCAGAACTGCTTCAGCTCCATAGACCAGAAAGAATGGAGTTCGCCCAGTCGACCGATTAGGAGTGGTCCTCAATCCCCAAAGAACTGATGGAAGTTCGTCGACCCACGCTCCTGCTGCATGCTTAAGATTACGCATCAACCGGGGTTTCAGTCCTTTGAGAATTAGACCATTTGCTCGTTCCGCTTGTCCATTCGACTGGGGGTGAGCGACTGAAGCGTAATCGACTCGTGTGCCTTGAGAGGCGCAAAAGGCTCTGAATTCATCGGAATCGAAGTTTGACCCATTATCAGTGATGATGCTGTGCGGAACTCCATATCTGAATATCAACTCTCTGATGAAGCTGATAGCAGTGTCGGCATCAAGATTCTTGGTAGGCTTAGCTTCAATCCACTTAGTGAACTTGTCGACTGCCACCAGTACATGGGTGAAGCCGCTCCTGCCAGTTCTCAGTGGTCCAACCATATCCAATCCCCACACAGCGAAGGGCGAGATGAGTGGAATGGTCTTCAAGGCTGAGGCAGGTTTGTGTGACATATTGGAATAAAACTGACATCCTTCACACCTGTCGACTATCTCCTTCGCCATCTCATTTGCTCTTGGCCAGTAAAATCCCGCTCGGTATGCTTTAGCCACAATGGTCCGAGAGGACGCATGATGATCACAGGTCCCCGAGTGGATATCGTCAAGAATTATCTGACCTTCTTCTGGTGTTATACATTTCTGGCCAACTCCAGTCGCGCTTTCTCTGTATAAATGTCCCTTTATCACAGTAAAGGCCTTGGATCGAAGGACGATCTGTCGAGCCTCTTCTTCATTCTCTGGGAGCTCTTTCCTTAGGATATATGCGATGTATGGCACTGTCCAGTCGGGAGTGATGACCAAAACTTCCATGATCAGGTCGACCACAGCTGGGACCTCAACTTCAGTCGGATCTGTAACACTTTTCGGCTGCGGGACTTCTTCGGTGAAAGGATCTTCTTGAACTGATGGTGTGTGGATGTGTTCTAAAAACACATTACTGGGAATGGCTTCTCTCTTGGAACCTATTTTTGCCAAATCATCAGCCGCTTTATTTTTCAGTCGGGGTATATGATGAAGCTCTAACCCCTCGAATCTCTTCTCTAGCTTTCTCACCGCATTGCAGTAACCAGTCATGGCTGGACTTCTGACGTCCCACTCCTTAATCACCTGATTTACCACCAAATCTGAGTCGCCATAGACCATGAGGCGACAGACGCCGAGTGAAATGGCCATACGCAACCCATACAAAAGTGCTTCGTATTCTGCTTCATTATTGGAGGAATCAAAGTGGATCTGGAGCACATATCTGAGCTTATCTCCTTGGGGGGAAACCAGCACTACCCCAGCACCGGAACCATTCCGCATCTTAGAACCATCAAAGAACATGGTCCAGTGCTCCGAGTGAACTTGAGTCGGTAGTTGCTGCTCAACCCACTCGGCTATGAAGTCTGCTATTGCTTGGGACTTGATGGCTTTCTTTGCCTCAAACTTGATATCCAAGGGAAGAAGTTCAATCCCCCATTTTGCCACTCGACCAGTTGCATCTTTGTTGTGTAAAATCTCTGACAATGGAGCGTCGCTGACGACTGTAATGGAATGGTCAGAGAAGTAGTGAGCAACCTTCTTCGTGGTCATATAAATCCCATATACAAGCTTCTGATAATGAGGGTACCTTTGCTTTGATGGGGTCAAAACTTCAGAAAGATAATATACTGGGCGCTGAACTTTGAAGGTTTTTCCTTCTTCTTCCCGCTCAACCGTAAGTACTGTACTAACGACTTGTCCTGTGGCTGCAATGTAAAGCAGCAAAGGCTCTTTGCTGATTGGGGCAGCAAGCACCGGCTGGGTGGAGAGCAGGGCTTTTAGCTCTGCAAACGCTGCATCAGCTTCTTGAGTCCACTCGAACTTGTCTGACTTCTTCATCAGTCGGTAAAGAGGCAATGCCTTTTCACCGAGGCGAGAGATGAATCGACTTAAAGCGGCCAAGCATCCAGTAAGCTTCTGGACATCGTGCACACGCACAGGGCGTTTCATTCGGAGTATAGTACCAACTTTTTCTGGGTTGGCGTCGATTCCTTGTTCGGAAACGAGAAAACCGAGTAACTTTCCGCCGGGAACTCCGAATGTGCACTTTGATGGATTAAGCTTGATATCATACCTCCTGAGGTTGGCAAATGTTTCAGCAAGGTCAGTCAGCAGGTCGAAACCCTTCCGTGATTTGACCACAATATCATCCATGTATGCTTCCACATTTCGACTGATTTGAGTGAGCAAACACTTCTGATTCATCCTCATGAACGTGGCTCCGGCATTCTTGAGGCCGAATGGCATGGTGACATAGCAGAAGCACCCGAATGGAGTGATGAAAGCTGTTTTGATCTCGTCGGGTCCATACAGACGGATCTGATGGTAACCAGAATAGGCGTCTAAAAAAGACAGGCGCTCACATCCCGCAGTCGAGTCGACTATTTGGTCGATGCGGGGGAGAGAAAAATGATCTTTCGGACAGGCCCGATTGATATGTTTGAAGTCAATGCACATGCGAAGTGACTTGTCCTTCTTGGGGACCATGACAACATTGGCGAGCCACTCGGAGTGGTAAATCTCTCGGATAAACTTTGCCGCTAAGAGCCGAGCCACCTCCTCGCCAATGGCCTTTCTCTTCTGGACGGCGGACCGTCGAAGATGTTTCTTGACAGGTTTCACCTTTGAGTCGACTCGTAGACGGTGCTCAGCCAGCCCCCTGGGAACACCCAGCATGTCAGAAGGCTTCCATGCGAAGATGTCCCAGTTCTCACGGAGGAACTGGACGAGCGCTTCTTCCTATTTGGAGTCTCGTGTTGTTGAGATATGAGTCGGAGCAGCACTGGGGTCGGTCGGGTGAATGTGAGACGACTGAAATGCTGATTCCGTAGCAGGCTTCTTGGCTCGCAACAAATCACTTGGATCTGTAGTTTTCTGATATTCCTGCAGCTCTACCACTACCATCCGAGCATCGGCGATCTTTGAGCCCTTCTGAAAGCACTCTTCTGCCTTCTTCCGATTACCAGTAATAGTGATCACACCTGTGGGACCAGGCATCTTCAATTTGAGGTACACATAACATGGTCGAGCCATGAAACGTGCATAAGCTGGCCTGCCCAAAATAGCGTGATAGGCACTCTGGAAATCCACAACTTCAAACGTCAAATTTTCTTTGCGGTAATTCTTGGAATCACCGAAAACCACATCAAGAGCAATTTGGCCGAGTGACTCAGCCTTCTTTCCAGGAATGACTCCATGGAAACTCATGTTGCTGGCACTGAGTCTGGACATCGGAATGCCCATCCCTTTCAGCGTCTCTGCATACAATATATTCAGGCCACTGCCACCATCCATCAAGACTTTAGTCAGTCGAGTGCCCTCGACAACTGGGTCGACCACCAAAGCTTGCCTCCCAGGGGTGGCTATGTGCGTCGGATGATCGGACTAGTCGAATGTGATGGCAGTCTGAGACCATTTCAGATAACTGGGCGTCACCGGAGCAACCATATTCACCTCTCGGTTGATAACTTTCAATCGACTTTTGCTTTCAACATCAGCAAAAATCATCAGGGTGGAATTGACCTGGGGATATCCATCATCACTATCTTCTTTGTCTTCAACTTTGTCCGACTCCTTTTCCTTATCTTTGGGCTGTTTCCCCTGGAATTGCTGGATCAAGAGCTGACACTGTCGAGTGGTATGTTTCGGGTAAATGAATTTACCCTCCTCATCTTTCTTCGTGTGGATGTGACACGTCAAATCCATCACGTCATTCCCTTCCTTGTCCTTCACCTTCTTAGGGTTCCAAGACCCTTTGGGTTTCCCTTTAAACTTTCCTCGAGTCAAGGCCAAGGCTTCTCCAGGAGCAGCTGGCTCGGCTTTCCGCTTCTGCTTCCGACTGGAGTTCCCTCCCCCGGTTTCATGAGCGGCTGACTTGTACTTGCCACTCCGGAGCCGATCCTCTTCTTCACCATTGGCATACTTGGTGGCAATCTCCATCATTCGACTTAGGGTCATGTCTCCGGTTCGACCGAATTTTAAACTTAGCTCTCTGTTCTTAACACCTTCCTTGAAGGCACAGACTGCCTGGTGATCAGATACATTCTCTACCGTGTGATGCAATGTGATCCATCTCTGGATGTAGTCCCTCAGAGTTTCATTCGACTTTTGCACACAAGATTGCAGCTCTGTCAACCCTGCTGGTCGCTTGCAAGTTCCTTCAAATGTTTTGACAAACACTCAGGCAAGATCTTCCCAAGTGTAAATGCTGCTGGGTGCCAATTGATTCAACCATGCCCTGGCTGAACCCTCCAACATAAGGGGCAGATGTTTCATGGCCACCTCATCATTGCCGCCGCCAATCTGAACAGCCACTCGGTAATCTTCAAGCCAAGTATCAGGCTTGGACTCACTAGTGAACTTACTGACTCCAGTCGCCAACCTGAAGTTGGGAGGAATCACCGCGGCCCTGATGGCCCTGCTGAAACACTCTGGTCCTGAGACATGTACTCTGCTGCTGGTGGGTATATCTCTGTCATGACCTTCTCTGTGAGCTCTGTTCCTGTCGACCAAACCTTGAACGATAATGGATCTCGCATCAAAGCCTGGTTCTCTGGGGTCGACTGGAACCCTTCGCCCAACACTGTGCTGGCATCTGTCATCCTGCTGTCGAGGTGCATACGATCCACCCCTTGGGGGAGGAGTGGGCACTCGACGTCGATCATCACGATCGAATCGGTGATCATACTGCTCACGGTTCTTGTACTGATCATCACGCCGGCCTCCACGTTCCTCACGCCTCGGGGGCGATCTTGGGCTATGGGCCGACTGGACTGTATTCGCAGCGACAGATCTGCTGTGAATCCTATTCTGCGACTGCGATACAGCTGAATTTTGATCTCCTGCTGCCCGGAGTAAATCTCTGATCTGTAGCAAGCCTCTGCCAGCCTCTGACTGAGAAGGTTGAATCGACTCGGCTATACGGGCTGCAGCTGCTAGATTTTGAATTGAAGTTCGATATACCTGAGTCGGTGGTGGAAAGAGTTGACGTCGACTGGAGTCTAGAATTCGTTGTCGCGCACGCTCATCGAGTGCTCGCTGAGGTTCTCTAGTCGAGTGCGCTCAGCCAAGTTGGCCAAGCGCGCGTCCTCTAAGGCCCGAGCCTCAGGGGTTTCTCCAATGATAGGAGTGTGTAGCGCATCCATATTCCGGCGGCGAAGTTCTTCCCTCTGTAGCGAAGTGAGGGGCTCGGGTTGATACTCTTCATGGGCCTGCGCCGGATCGCCTCCGCCGTCGCCTCCGTCGGCGCGGGGAAAGCCAGGGGGACTGCGTGGACCATTGACCATCAGCACCTCCGCTGCTGGATCACTGCTGTCGCACTCGGATGCAGTCTCTGCGGAGCCAGTCGACAGGTCGAACAGGCCCTAGAGAGATTCGTCGGGCTCAATCGCCGCGACTTGGGGGGTGGCCGACTGGCGGGCCACCACGTGCCTCACCCACCGCTGAAGCCTCGACCGACCGAAGCGCTTGCGCCGGCGGGAAACAGGGAGGGAGGACGACACAGGGGCCGACCAATACTGGGTCGACGGTTGCTGCAGGAGGACGCCGCGGACGCACGCGCGAAAGTGCGTCGCCCCGCGGACGGGGAGCGCGTCGATGTCGAGTGGAGCCTTCTGAGGCCAAGCGGAGTCGTCGGCGATGAACGTGAGCGCGCCGAGACGAATCTCGCGGCCCTCAACCAAAACTCCGCCTGAAACCATGATGAAGGAGATCGGAAAAATCGCAACTTCTCCAATAAGTCGCTAAGACACCGGCCCCACGGTGGGCGCCAACTGTCGTGGTTCTAAGTATGACAGTAGAATAGGGGGTAGGAACGGAGAGGCAAGATCCTAGCTTATGGAGTAGTTGTATACGCAAGGGGTTTACGAGTTCAGACCCTTCTCGGAGGAAATAACAACCCTACGTCTCGGAGCCCGGAGGCGGTCGACTGGATTATGTGTATATGAGTTACAGGGGTGCGAACCCTTTACACCGAGGAGGGGGGTGGCTTATATAGAGTCCACCAGACCCCTCCGGCCCTCAGTTATGCAGGGTTTAAGGTACATTAAGATCTTGCGTTACTGGTAACGCCATACATAAAGTGCTATGATGACCATAAAGGCTACTTAATGACCGACCGTTTGCGTGCAGAGTGACTTTAGATCTTCTGGCGGTCGAGTGAGTGGCTTCATGGTCGACTGTCTTCGAGTCCGTCGAGTGGAACCCTTCCAGGTCGACTGAAAGGTGGTTTCTTCTAGAGATGTCCTTGGGGAGGGTATCTTGGACAGGTCCATGACCCTACCCTAGGTACATGGCTTCATCACCCGCCATCGCGCCGACCGCGACCCGGAGACCAAGCCCATGCCTGGGCCTGACCCGGCTGCGCCGCCGCTGTTCCTGACGACCGCGACGCCCCAGACCTTGAAGCCGCCGGCCGTGGAGGTATGGAATCGCCGGAGCGCCGCCACCCCCCGCCGTGACGTCCGGCCGAACACCACGCTCCGGTCCGGGGACGCCGGCCCGCGCCAGCCCCTCACGAGCGGGAGGGCCCCGAGTCCCCGCCGCCGCATGCATGCAAGTAGTAGCTTTCTTATTGCATTGAAACCAACTGATTAGCTTACTTAGGGCACAAATATGGCACCTTCCTGAGCTATTTATTCTTGAAAACGTTAATTGGCCTCACCAAAAGGCAACCCGTACGTGCATATATATAAATTCAAGTACGTGTTAATTGGGTCTTCACCCAAGCCAAATTTGCAGTTTTATTATCTCTCTATCTATTGCACGCATGCATTAAGAATACAATCTTATTCTGTGTTGCCTCAGAATCCCAATATGCATGCATGCACTGTCGGAGCTGCTGGATCAACTTGTCAAGTTATGGGAGCTGCTGCAACCCATTGTCCTTTCTGATGTTCCTGATACCATCCGGTGGAAGTTCACTGATGATGGAGGCTACTCCGCTGCGTCTGCTTACAATGCTCAGTTTATTGGTCGCATCGCTGAGCCACAGTTGCATGCTTCATTGAGGATCAAGGCCGAGCCGAAGGTAAAGTTCCATCTGTGGCTCCTGATTCAGAATAGGAACTGGACGGCTGATCGGCTTGCGACAAGGGGATGGCCACACAATGACAAATGCATGTTCTGTGATCAAGTTCTGGAAACAGCTGCCCATCTGACGCTCACTTGTCCATTTGCCCGGGAGGTCTGGTTTTCCTTCCAGCAAAGTGATCCAGAGGCTGCACTTGTTGGTTCAACAGCAATGACAATCAAGGGATGGTGGAGACGGATCTGGAATCTGCACAACAACCCAACTTCTTGCACGCAGATCACATCGGCTGCTTACGTTGCTTGGAATCTTTGGAAAGAGAGGAATAGGCGGACGTTTGAAGGAAAGAGATGCTCTCCCGAAACAGTTGCTGCTATGGCCAGAGACGACATTGTACTGTTCAAGGAAGCTATTGCGTAGTTTCTTTCTTTTTCTAGTTTTTGGGTTCTGTATGTGTGCGTGGGTACTTGAGGCTCTGTACAACACCTGGGAACTTTGGTTCCTTTTCCCTCTTCTAATATGAATAGGCAGAACTACTGCCATTGCCTTTCAAAAAAAAAAAAGCATTACAAAAGAAAGGCTTCAATCAACTTCCAAATATACCTTTCTATCCAACATGTTTTCTTGGTAAGTGTATGACTATTAGTGGAGTCTTACAGTTTTTAAGCCTCGAAAATTAGCATGGGTGTAAATTTATTGAATCAAGTTCTCCTTTTAGTTGAAAGATCTAAGCACGGTGAGAATATTATTTCTTGGGTCTGCTACTCAGCTAGACTTGGTCAATCTTAAGTTCTTAACTCAACATGTACGTATTTTTGTTATCTATGAATGAAAAGTGAGTTGGCAACTCTTCTCTGAAGAAAATTTTCACACACACATGTCATGGTTAATGATTTTCTAGAATTTGGCACTTTTTTACTTGCAAGGCTACAACAAGATTTGGTCCCCAGAGAGACTAATTATGACTAATACAACAAAGCAATTATCGTGTATCCAACAAAATCAAATGCTTCAGATCCTCAGTTAGAGTTACACACACGTTCTAGGAAATAGATCACTTGAATTGTGTGATTTGCATCAAGGAGAATGGCCGCAGGCCGCAGCGTATGCACCCGTTTGTAGTGTACGTGAACAAATAATTGGCGTCTGATGTAGACCATGATCCGACAAGAGACCAAGAACGCAGAGAAGATCACAGGCACTGCCAGCAAGGTCGCGGTGAACGAAAGGTATGCACTGCTTGCCATTGCCTTCTTTTCTATACATGTTACTGGACATTGTTACTGCAATACCAGTGACGTACCGTCCAATATATGTAATGTTACAGACGGAAATATAAGCTTATTTCTAACTATGAAAAATATCATGGGATTTGAGAGGTTCTTGTGGATAAATCTTCGATGTAACATATAATGTTTCCTGTTGAAGCATCAAATAGCAGAATCGAATCAAATATCTCATTTGCCCATTTGTACAGACATATATTGTAAAGGGTCCGCCATGTTTCAAATTATAACCTACATGCACTACATGCCACTAAGACTGCTAGCATCACGAATACTCATTCTCTTTATACTCATGGTGAATGAACTAGCTTCCATATCTGACCCCGTAATAAGAAAATATGTGTCTTCATAAGTTTTACCCAACCGTACTATTCCATGTAAAAATAATAGTAGCGATATAAGATAAAAACTCTAATCTGAAAAGAGAATCAGAACATAAGAAAATGGGTTGGCGGCACAAGCGGACAAGTTAGAAGGATTTCATTTGCATGTGTAATAGCTATGGGAGAACAGAAGAATGCTTGTATAGTCAACATTTTTGTACTTTCCTGCCAAAACTCAACATTATTTGTTGCCATCTATATATTAGCTTTTTATACCAATACATAAGGATCACCTAAAAATCTATTAAAATTGTTGTTCTTCGAGTGAAAAAAGATTTTTTTTTTAGTGTTATGTTGTGAAGAAGTCAAGGTGAGGAGGATAATCATTAAAGGCCTCAAATTTTAGCACCTTTATTCTATTGATGTTTTGTGGCTAACCATAAAGGATATTTTCATTGCGAGATCGCGTATTTCTATTTGCATATCTGGCACATTCTATGAATCTTCCTGGTCTCTTAAATATGTATTTGATTGTGCAGAAAGAAGACCAAGTGCAAAGCGTGCTCCTGAATCAACAAGAAAGGTCTAAACGTGTAAGCCACCTTGATAATTGAGCCAATGACAAAAGCTTGATCAGTTGGTTCGAACAACAACTATTTAGTCTTGAGATTATATAATTATATAATCAACATCCTAGAACTCTGCGTATACTCTTTTCTCTGTATATCCTGTATTTCATTATAAATTTAAAAACCTTTCTAAAGTAGTAGAGAAGATATATTTTTATAATGAAAATAAATGCAAGGCTTCACATATTTCCTCCCATACAATCAATAGATCAACATTACGGGTGGATATAACCCTCTTAGCGCTGGTGGAAACGTAAAAGCACCTGATAAGCGCAATTCAAGTTCTGAACATATCGCAACGTTACCTTCACTACTGCAACCTGTGAAATCCCAATGCCATCGAGTGGGAATGTACAACAATTCAGCGATGTGATATTTGATTACAAAGCTATAACCCTGTGTTTTATTTATCTTCCACCAATTACTTCGGATATTTTGAAATAAGTCGATCATTACCATAAAACTTACTAGACCTCATCTAGGAATTTGAATATTCATTAGACATTTTTCTTTTGCAAAACCCTTTGTATCCAATTTACAACGTTCCAACTATTTAAAGATGATAAATTTACCCCTTTTAAAATAAACTTCAGCGGCCAACCATCGTGGTTGTAGGAGCTTACCCCTAAGGATCCATGCTCGGCATAAACACCTGGGATAGAGTAGTGGCATGCCGATGCTACCGAGAAGTAAACATTAATGACTTGGATTGGAGATAAAGGATCCCAAACTACCATAGCATTATGTTGAAGGAATTACATGTTTTTTCAAGATTTTGTTTCCCGCATTGATCTCTTAAATATTGCTCACATTTAATGATTTTTTGGTTTGTATTTAATTAGAAACTATGTTCGAAACAAGGGGAATTATATTACCAAAATTATATGACATTGAATTGTTCCACAACAAATAGTAGAAAATTAAAGATGCATACAAGTTGTGCTGCATAATATATATAGTTATATGTCAGTGAGAAAAACCAAACTGTGATCATATTTGGATCCAATTTTATTTAGACTAAAAAAAACACAGTTCCATCACAAAAGTTTCTAAAATTCTAGCCGGCACATCGGGCGGGCCAGTTTACTAGTTAAAAAGAAAAATAAAAACTCTACCAAGCGAACGTCCGCTGCCGAATGCTAACTAACGAATTAGTTCGCTCCAGATCCTAAATGAGCAGACGTTCACTAATCAAAAACCGATCGAGAAAAACTGAAGAAAACCAGAATAAACCAGGACGGTTCGGTGGTTTTACCGGCGGTTTTTGGCGGGTTTTTTCTTCGTCGACGGCGGCGAGGTTAATGACGAGGCGGCGCGGCGGTTCCGACGAGCGAGGAAGTTCCGGCGACGGCAGTAGGCGGCGTGGAGGTGGCGGAGTAGACGGGGAGGGGCGGCTCGACGAGCCGCGGAGGATGGCGGCGTCAGCGGCGGTCCACGGCGACGGGACGGAGCGGGGCGGCGGCGGCTCCGGCGAGATGCGGGAGGTGGCAGTGCGGCGCGACAGAGAGAAAAGGGTGGCGGCGGCGTGAGCTTAAATAGAGGGGGGCGAGGGGTTGCGTGGAGGAGGGGGCAGGAGAGGCGGCGGAGGAGTCCGCGTCGGGGACGGCGGCGGCGGCCGTGGTCGTGCGGGACTCCCGCTCGGACGGAGGAAGGAGGCGGCGGGCGCTGGGCCGTGACCTGGCCTGGGGATGGGCCGGCCCAATCGGCGGAAGAAGTCTCTTTTTTCCTTTTTCTTTTAAACACAGACAGGAAAAAATAAAAACGAATAAAATAAAAAATGCAACCTAGGCATATTATATATCAAAATTTTCAGAAAAAAATTCTCTGTAACTTGAACATTTTCTAGCTTCTAATAAAATCCTCAAAAAGTCAAATAAAGCAAAGAGTGCTATTGTTGCAATAAAATCGAAACAAATTATTTTAAAAATACCAAAATGATTTCAAATTTATTTCTCTCCAATTTTCTGTTGTAGGGAATCATGTTACCCTAATTTCTGTATATTTTATTTTTGGAGAAAAATAATTTGAATAAAACCCAAATAACTCCCGATTGAAAAATAATTTCAAAAGGGGCTCTTTTAAACTCCCAACTCATATTTCATATGATTCTTCTAAACTCCCAACTCATATTTCATATGTTTTAAAGAAGTCATTTTATCTTCTCTCATGAAAATCATTGAGTTGCTTAAAGTTTCTGAATTTGAAATATTGTCAAATGAAATTCAAATATTTTCAACATCCCTTTCCATTTAAATAAATGGAAGAAGTCATGTCATCTTCTCTCCAGGGTTTTGTATTTGAAAAGAATTTGAATTCAAGGAGATCAAAAATGCAAGATGAAAGTTTGGGAAAGTCCTTTTATTCCCTCTCATTTAACTTTCAAAAGTTTCAAATTTCACTGAATTTCAGTCAATCAATCAAGCAAACAATCAAAACTATCCATTTAATATAACATTCCAAAATTTAGAATTTTGGGATGTTACATCCTTGCCAAGCGGCCATTGATTCATCATGCTCCTTTTTTATATATTTTCTGTGCCTCTCCTCTTTGATTGGTCGTCAGCTTCCTTCCGGGCTAGCTATTTGTGATTCATGGCGTCTTTCTTCGTATCTTTTGTTCGCTCGTTGATTCGGGCAACTCCAAACATATATAAGCTGCTAGGATATGATGGAAAGAGGCAAGGTGGGACTAATTAATCTGAAAGCATATAGACATAAGAAAGCATATATCTTTCGTATCTTTTTTACCGGCCCATTGAAAATTTTCTGGCCCATGTGATACGAAGCTGAAACTGGACGGAGGAAACGATATGAGAGCGACCGAAACCGGACGTACAAACGAAAAACATGTGAGCGGACGAAATTACGGTGGTAAGAAGCAATAGTCCCTTTATTATTATTATTATTATTATTATTATTATTATTATTATTATTATTATTATTGTTATTATTAAGGGACGAAACCGGATAGCACATATGCCTGTGCGTTGCACCGGGATAGATAATTGATATTTGCACCGTAAACACCACCAAAACTCAAATTTTAGAGAGAACATCCCTCAGCAAAACATTTTTGAAACTGCTTGGCTATGATTTTTGTATATATATGGGCTCTTTCTCTCTTTTAAATGCTAGATGGGTGCCCTTTTTATACAACACCTTTGGTCAACATTAGTCACTCCCTCCTCTTTTATTCCTGGATGCATACTCAAAGCTTCCAGCAATCTCACTTAAGCCATGCACTTTCATTGCAAACCAGGTCATCCTTTATCGGATCTTCCTTTTGTTTTATTTCATGATGAATCGGGTCCTTTTTCATCAAATAGTCCTCTATTTTATTGGCATGCGCCAACCAGGTCCTTTTTCATCTAATATTCCTCTTTTATTAACCAATCGGGTCCTCTTTCATGGGATATTCGTCTATTTTATTGGGGCATACATGCATTAATTTCTTCCTTCATTTTCTAATATATATGGGACCCACACTTCATCCTTTTCTTGCGATGGCTTGCTGATTTTCAGGTAACTCGTGGACGTATTTAAATTTGTGAAATTTGATTTTAAAAAGCAAGGTGGTACTTTTTTTTGAGTGACTAACCCAATTTCTATGTTCGATCCTCGGGGACAATGACGGAGCCTGTGCAATCAAAAAGAAAACCAAGGAATATGAAGCCCATCAGAGAAATTTGGTGGCTGTAGAAAAATCCCAGTTAGGAGTGTATTGGCCCAGTATAGGTGACAGAGCAGCTGGAGAATTGATACAAAGCAGACCTAGCTTCCTCTAAAAAAACGAAGCAAACCTAGCCGTGCATACAAATTTGAAGTTTAATACAACATGCTAATTCACAACATCTAGTTTGCCTTGTTGGATACCGAGGTTGGAGTAGTTTGCGTGGTTACGAGTTCGACTTCCGCCAGACGCATTAATTTTTAGCACTTGAAGCCAGGAAAAAACAATGCGACCATGTGTTGCCGCACTTCCTTTGCCGTATATTATTACGAAGAATAATCACTAAATAAGTAGTGGAACAATTGACTTTGCGTAGAGAGGTCCCGGTTTTCTTTGTTTGCACATGTTCGTCAAACGGACAAAAGAAAAAAAAATAAGTAAAAAATAGAATACATATAAAAAAGCTTAAAACGGGACGAAACAAAACAGGACCAAACCAAGAACACACATTCCCTGTAATAGTAGGTATATATATATATATATATATATATATATATATATATATATATATATATATATATATATATATAGAGAGAGAGAGAGAGAGAGAGAGAGATAGAGGTATAAGGAAAGATGAAACACCCGTTTTCCTTTGGAAAAAAAAGTCAACTATGCGACGAACACATACACGGAGACAAAATCGTCTGCAATGGTCAATTTAGTGATGCCATCAATTTTCTGCAGTAACAACAAGATTTAAGTTAAACCTCCAATTTTGAAATCATCTACATGCTATATTGAAAATCTAATGGCAGGCTACATAAGCGACTGGATTTTTGGATTTCCAGCAAGATACGGGCATAGAACTATGTACATAAGTAACCAGCAAGCTGAGTCTGGTCAAACTATCGACATCACTGTCAGGTATTGCATATTGTGCCTACCAATGTACAGTATACATGCATGTATCTCTAACGCATAGCACTATAATTCAGGACATTTAATCTTTATCCTGGAAGATATGTTGCTTGGCATGAGATGCAATTAATTTTTAGCACTTGAAGCCAGGAAAAAACAATGCGACCATGTGTTGCCGCACTTCCTTTGCCGTATATTATTACGAAGAATAATCACTAAATAAGTAGTGGAACAATTGACTTTGCGTAGAGAGGTCCCGGTTTTCTTTGTTTGCACATGTTCGTCAAACGGACAAAAGAAAAAAAAATAAGTAAAAAATAGAATACATATAAAAAAGCTTAAAACGGGACGAAACAAAACAGGACCAAACCAAGAACACACATTCCCTGTAATAGTAGGTATATATATATATATATATATATATATATATATATATATATATATATATATATATATATATATAGAGAGAGAGAGAGAGAGAGAGAGAGATAGAGGTATAAGGAAAGATGAAACACCCGTTTTCCTTTGGAAAAAAAAGTCAACTATGCGACGAACACATACACGGAGACAAAATCGTCTGCAATGGTCAATTTAGTGATGCCATCAATTTTCTGCAGTAACAACAAGATTTAAGTTAAACCTCCAATTTTGAAATCATCTACATGCTATATTGAAAATCTAATGGCAGGCTACATAAGCGACTGGATTTTTGGATTTCCAGCAAGATACGGGCATAGAACTATGTACATAAGTAACCAGCAAGCTGAGTCTGGTCAAACTATCGACATCACTGTCAGGTATTGCATATTGTGCCTACCAATGTACAGTATACATGCATGTATCTCTAACGCATAGCACTATAATTCAGGACATTTAATCTTTATCCTGGAAGATATGTTGCTTGGCATGAGATGCAATTATAATAATAACAAAAATCATATACATGCATGAATCTCTAATTGGTAGGCCCTCGTATTCAGGACAGACAGAGCACGGTGTGGCTGCCGGGACTCCGGCGATAGGAACCTAGGCTTGCAGTGGATGGCAAGATGAACCATAGAGTTGCAGGAGCGAGCAGCAGAGTGAAGGGAGGCGCAGAAGAGCAGGTCTAGCAGGCGGCGTGGTGGAGCAGTCACGGCTACGCGTGCCGGTGGTGGTGGTGGTGCTGCTGGGGCGAGGCGGGGTGGCAAGAAAAACACCCGGTGGCCAAATGTCATGGTGGCGGGCGGGCACGGGGGAAGACATATTTGAAGCAATGAAGTGCAGGTTGAGAGAGAACAAAAACCATGATTTTCAACCCTTTTTGCACATACCTCAAGCGTAGAATCGGCCGCCGGATTTCCGGTGAACCGTGGAGCATTGTCGGACGCCAGCTTGGTTCCCGTCGAAGTCCGAGGAGGTGACATTGGACAGTCTTCCGTCAAAGTAGGCGGAGACGACATTGGACAGATTTTGTCGGACAGCGTCTTGTTTTCCGGTGAAGTCGGCAGAGGCGAGAGTGGGCAGACTACCGGCGATGGCAGACCGATTCTGTCAGATGACGTCTTACTTTCCGACGAGGTCGGCCGAGGTGGCTTGCGATTGCGATGCAATTTGCGTGGATTGCCGATCGAGCCTTTCATGTTATAGCAGCCAATTTTGTGTGAAATCCTGGTCGGGATACTCATGGCTCCGTATTGTAATTGGAGTTGGACACCCGTGACTCCATATTGGAGTTATTCTTGTGCTTATTCTTGTACGTGCACGAGCAAAGGAAAATAATATGGCAATGCGTGTACTGGTTGGCTGGAGATATATATGGCAATGTGTGTACTGGTTGGCTGGAAATATATATTGGCCGATGTAACCAATATCAGCCCAATAGTCCAGATGAATGTGAAAGGACGGTCTATACAGCCGTACGTGAGCAGGACAGACGGACGCGGACGGCCGTACGTGATAAAACTAACGAAAAAAACATCTAACGCGGGACGAAACCAAGAATATCACCTCCTTTTAATAGTAGGTATAGATATAGATATAGATATAGAGTATATATATATATATATATATATATATATATATATATATATATATATATATAGAGAGAGAGAGAGAGAGAGAGAGAGATAGAGATAGAGATAGAGGTATAAGGAAAGATTAAACACCCGTTTTCCTTTGGAAAAAAAGTCAACTATGCGACGAACACATACACGGAGACGAGACACGTTGAACGGAGGCGTGATCGTGACGGAGTCGGGCTCACGCGCGCAACATATAAGGCTGAGCCCTCCCCGCCGCCTCCAAGCCCATAAAACCGGACACCACGTGCACCAGCGGGCGAACTAACACACGGGCAAGGATCCCAAGAAACCAAGCCATGGCGACGGCGGCGCTCCAGCGCGTGGCGAGGAGGCTCGGCGGCCGCGCGCTGCAGGAGGAGGTGCAGCTCCCGAGGTTCCTCCACAGCGGCAAGCCTGCCTGTTCCGGCGCCTCCGTCGGAGGAAGCGGCAGCGCAAAGGTACGTACGCCAAGTAGTCAAAAACTCAAAACCAAGGATTTCCTTATAGTAGCTTTCTTATTGCATTGAAACTGATTAGCTTAGGGCACACATACGGCACCTTCCTGAGCTATTCCTGAAAACTACGTTAATTGGCCTCACCAAAAGGCAACACGTGCATGCATATAAATTCAAGTACTCCCTCCGTAAAAGAAATATAAAAGTGTTTAGATCACTAAAATAGTGATCTAAACGCTCTTATATTTGTTTACAGAGGGAGTACTTGTTAATTGGCTTTTCACCCAAGCCAAATTTGTAGTTTTATTATCTCTCTATTGAACGAATTAAGATTACTATCTTTTTCTGTGTTGCGCGTTGTGAGCCATAGACTCAGAATCCCGGTTTTCATACAGACTCGTTTGGTGCTGATGCAGGGCCCTAGGGTTGATGCGGCGAAAGAGGATTTCACGCAGCAAATCAAAAGCCTGAAAGAGGGCTTGTACACCACTTTTGCCAGATGGGAACGGGACAAGCTGTTCGATGGCACTCTGGCACGCCAAAACGGTCAGCTGCTGGAGCAACTTTCTGTGCAAGTCAAGCCTAGACCCAATGACCCACTCTGGTATGGAATTTATTGGATAGCCCCAAAATTTCATCTCTTGTTTTCTCTTACCTCTGTCTGATTATATATGATTGTGATTCTCGTATCATCTTGGATGTATGCAGGCGCAAACATCGGCGCGGAAAACGGGTCCATGATTTCATGTTCTATGGAGGGTTGTTTTGTTCTAGCTATCTGGCCTTGGGTGGGGTGCTTGACTTCTTCACAGGACCAGATCATTCCAAGGAAAGGAAAAGTATCGAGCCATCGGTTTAGTCGTAATCATCTCTAGGTTACTTATTTCGATTTCATCGCAGGATCAACTACTGCATGTCTCATAGTCGGTTGTAAAATTCATGTAACTCTCCCGAATTCAATAGAGGACGCATATGTCTGTCTGATAACGTGGGTCAACTTTTCATGCAGTTTTTTTACGTTGATCGTAGGAGCTCGCGGAGAAAAAAAATAAAGTTTAGCTCCTACGAGCTCGTACGGGCTCATACGATGTCCAAAGACAACAAAAATGTGCACACATCTTGTGCACCTAAGTATCTTCAGTTCCCCAAAATTTCATTTTTTTTTTATTTTTTTTCTATTTTTTCGAATTTACTGTTCACATGCGTACAAAATTTATAATTTCCTTTGCCACGAGCTCTCAGGGTGTTCGAACGGCACACAAATTTGCACGCGCCTTGCGGACATGACTATCTTCGATCCCACAAAATTTCAGATTTTTTTGATTTTTTTGCTATTTTTTTCTGGGTGGTCAAAGTCCTTTGACCGGACGGTAACGGCGCAAAAGGGCATTTCTATAAGTGACACTAACGGCGGAGGGGCAAAACTGAGCATACCTAAAAATTAGGGGCAAAACTGAGTAGTGAGTTTGAGTTAGGGGCAGAACTGGAATTGGCCCTTAAAAGTAATGTTGTGACTAAAAACTAACACTTTCAGATAATGACCACTTTAGACGATTTAAACATGTTAATAACATGTGAGACCCACGTCATTCAATAAAGTCAACTCTGTTTATTTTGACTGTTAAGTTGATCGTTATGACATCGCTTTGGCATTTTCTAACATCGTGCAAGGGAGCTCCACGACACGGCATGCCGCCTAAGAAAAGCTAGGGTTCGTGCCTCTCGCCGGCTCCGCCACAAGTCCGCCTCGTCTCTGGTAGCCCTAGGACCGTGTAGGCGCGGTGGATCTTGGCAAGGACCGGCGGAAGGGCTCCGTTGTTAGTCGTTTCCTTTAAGATTTGTTAGGGGTTTTGTCCTACTCAGGAATGTGCGACGGCGACAAGTTCACATGGAGGAACCACAGTCAGGACATGGTCATATATATATGTCAAAGTCTGGACAAGTTCACATGATCTTATATATATATGTCAGAGTCTGGACAGAGCTGTTGCTAATGCTCGATGGTGTAAGGCATTTCCAAAGTTTGGTGTGCTTAATGGACGGCCATGGCACTCGGATCATCGAGCAGTGGTGGTGACGACTAAGGACGATAGCTGCGAGGGCCTAGGAGGGGGGGACAGTGGATTCCGTTTTGAAGCTTGGTGGCTTAAAGAGGATGGATGCAGTGAGATTATAAGAAACTAATGGGAAAAGGGGTGGGAGGAAGGGGCCAATGATGTTGCTCAAGTTATGCATAAGGTGGCTGGGGGCATGCTAAGATAGAGCAACGAGGTTGCGGGTGAGCTTGAGGAGAGGCTGAAGAAGGCCCGTAGGGATCTGGAGAATTGCATGCGGACGCCTGTATCAGAACCCAAAATCAGGGAGGAGGCAAGGCTCCGTTGCTTAGTTGAGGAGTTGGAGGAGAAGAAAAACATTAAGATGAAGCAGCAATCACATATGTCATGGTTGAAAGATGGAAACAGAAAAATTAACACCCGCTACTATACGGCTGTTGCATCGGGGCGCAAGAAGGTGAACAGGGTGAAGTTTTTGAGAAAGGAGGATGGATCGGTGTGAAGGAGGGAGAGGAGATGACTAATTATGTTTGCTCGTTTTTTCAGGATCTTTCCTCCTCGGCGGCTGGCGATCGACTAGATGAGCTCATTAGCAAGGTCCAGCCGCGTGTAACTGAAGCTATGAATAATATACTTGATGTTGAGTTCACGAGGGAGGAAGTAAAAGCCGCGCTTGATCATATTGGGGATCTTAAGGTGCCCGGCCCTGATGGTATGCCCTCCATTGTCTACAAACAGAATTGGCATCTCATGGGCGATCGGATAGTGCAGGAGGTCCTTCAGGTCCTCAATGGAGGTTAGCTACCTGAGGGGTGGAATGATACTATTGTAGTGCTAATCCCCAAGGTGAAGGATTCGTGTAGAATCAAGGACCTCGGGCCCATAAGCTTGTGCAACGTTGTCTATAAACGGGTGTCAAAGGTGCTGGCTAACCGCATTAAGATGATTCTACCGGAGCTTATTTTTGAAAATAAAAGTGCATTTGTCCTAGGTCGG
Source organism: Triticum dicoccoides (assembly GCF_002162155.2). Classification (NCBI taxonomy): domain Eukaryota; kingdom Viridiplantae; phylum Streptophyta; class Magnoliopsida; order Poales; family Poaceae; genus Triticum; species Triticum dicoccoides. The sequence continues at coordinate 705,096,115 of NC_041381.1, forward strand.
TTGATAACCTACAATGCACTCATTGCTTATGAGCTGACCCATTACCTCATCAATAAGAAGAAAGGAAAGGATGGTTATGTGGCTGTTAAGGCGGACATGAGCAAAGCATATGGCCGTGTCAAGTGGTATTTCTTGGAAGCAATGCTCAGGAAGATGGGGTTCAGGCAAGGATGGGTAGACCTTATCATGAGGTGTGTTACTACTGTTAGATATCAAATCAAGGTCGACGGAGTGCTAACGGAGCAGTTCAGCCCTTTTCGGGGCCTCCGGCAAGGCGACCCCGTCTCTCCGTACTTATTTGTGATATGTGCTGAAGGGCTGTCCGCACTCCTTCACGATGCAACAAGGCAGGGGAGACTAAATGGTGTGAAGATTTGTCCTGCAGCTCTGGTTGTCTCCCACCTGTTTTTTGCGGACGACTCACTCCTGTTGTTGAAGGCAAACCAGCAAGAAGCGACTGAGCTCAAATATGTGCTTGATCTGTATGAAAACTGCTCGGGGCAGTGCATCAACATCGAGAAGTCGGCCCTAATGTTCAGCCCGAATACCCCAAATGCTAGCCGAGCGGATGTAAAGGGAGCTCTAGATCCAAAGTGAAAATTGGAATGACAAATATCTTGGCCTACCCGTGCACGTCGGCAGATCTAAACGAAGGGCATTTGCATACATCAAAGGGGCTATTGCTGGGAAGGTGTATGGCTGGCAGGAGAGGCTGATCGCAAAGGTAGGCAAGGAGTCATTGGTGAAGGCAGTGGCCCAAGCGATCCCCACATATGCTATGTCCTGCTTCTACCTGACTAAAACCTTCTGCGAGGAGATTAGCTCCCTCATTGGCAATTATTGGTGGAGCCAGCAGGACAAGGATAATGTGATGCATTGGATCAGCTGGGAAAAACTCACAATGGCTAAGGCCCAGGGCGACCTCGGGTTTAGAGATATGAATAGCTTCAATGTTGCTATGCTTTCCCATCAGATCTGGAGACTCATACAATGTCCAGGAAGCCTATGTGCACAGATTCTGAAGGCCCGCTACTTCCCAAATACACATGTACTTGATGCCTCACCGAGGGATGGGATCTCTTATACCTGGCAAAGCCTCTTGCACGACATTGAGCTTATCAAACAGGGATACATCTAGTGAATTGGGGACGGGTCCAATGTCCGGATTTGGAGTGATCCAAGGATTCCCAGACCGTGGTCACGCCAGATTATCACTCCGAGAGGGGGTAACTTGCTTGAGTATGTTTCTGACCTCATTTCTCCAATCACCGGCATATGGGACGAGCAGTTGGTTCGGGACACCTTTTGGCCAGATGATGCTCGCCACATATTGCAAATTCCACTACAGGAAGGGGTGTCTGACTTCATTGCCTGGCAATTCGATAGTAAAGGGCAACATTCAGTGAAGAGCGCCTACAAACTCCATGTGCAAATGGGCAAGCTAACTAAAAATGGCGGTATTGGCCATAGCTCTGAAAATGTTGGCAACCTGAATACATGTGAGGATGATTCCTGGAAGAGACTATGGAGGATGCCATGCCCCAAGAATATCCAGATGTTTGCATGGCGGCTGAAGCATGAGTCATTGGCCTTCCGGACGAATGTGGAAAGGCGGGGCATTCCTATAGAAGATATAAAGTGTCTTTTCTGTGGTAGAGCTGACGAGAATGGAGCGCACCTGTTAATCCAATGCAAAGCGGGCAAGCCTGTGTGGCGGGAGCTCGGGCTGGAGAGCACTAGAGCGCAGCTAGAGAAAATCACATCAGTGCATGTGATGCTCAATTTCCTTTGGGGCCTGGAGGAGAGGACCCGTGTCCTAATTTTTACTGCCTGGTGGTTGTGGTGGCATAACAGGAACAAACTCCGGGAGGGGGAGTAGTCATTGACTGCCAGTGAGATTGTGCGCCGTGCACGGGTGCGTGTGATCGAGTATGTTGAAGCCTTTACACCGTCAAGCAAAATCAAGGGTGCTATAGACAGGTGGAGGGCGCCGGGGGATGATATGATCAAAATCAATGTGGATGGTGCCTTTATACCTGGTGACTCATTCACGGGATGGGGTGTCGTGACAAGAGACAGAGCGGGTTATATAGCGTCCGCCCGGGCAGGACGCCAGGACCACGTCCAGGACGCCTTCGGTGCTGAAGCTCATGCGATGTCGCGGGCCATTGCTCTAGCCACTGATCTGGGAATGACACGGGTGATTTTTTAGACTGATTGCCAACTTTTGGTGGATGCACTTGACTTTCGCAAGGTCGACTCGTCGGCTTATGCAGCTGTGATTGAGGACTCGAAACTTTAGCTGAAGCTCTGGTTCGCGCATCATGAAATCATGTACTGCAATCGTAGTGCTAACTCCGTAGCACATGAACTAGCTAAGCTAGGCCGTATGTATCTTCCAAACCACTTCATTGAGTGGGAATCTGATGTACCTGCCCATGTGGCCACTTGTGCTTTGGGTGATCTACCCCAACACCGTTAAGTAATACAAGCGTTGCTTGCTCTAAAAAAAAACTACTGCCTGTCTCATAGTCGGTTGTAAAATTCATGTAACTCTCCAGAATTCAATAGAGGACGCATATGTCTGTCTGATAACGTGGGTCAACTTTTCATGCAGTTTTTTTTACGTAAGCAGCAGAAGCTCTGCTATTTCATTAAGTAGGGGGAAACTATACAAAGGCCAGCGATGACCTGGGAGGGTTAACCGAGAAGGGAAGAAAGAAAAGGAGGCAATGCATCCCTTGCCTCATAGCAAAATTATCTCTCACGCGCCTCCTTTAGGAGGCCTTACATGAGCCGTGGCCGTCTTGTTTTCAAAGGTACGACGGTTTATCTTCAGCGATAACCAGGCCACATAGCAAGCCGCCATCAAATACACTTTTCTATGGGTGTGACTATCTCACATCTAGGCTCTCTTTGATTCGTAGGATTCTCAAAATGCGGGCATAGGAAAAATAAAGGATTGAAATGGCATACCCACTTGAATCCCATAGAATTAGCACAAAATGTTTGATGTCACAGAAAAACAAAGGAAGTGAAATAAGAGTGGATGCTAGATTTCCAATAAAATGCAATACACATGATTTCTTAGAAAAAATTTCTATAGGATTCAATCCTATGAATGTTTTTGGTTGTTGCTCATGAGAGAAGTAAAAAAGGCATTGCGTTTCTCAGGAATAGAACTCACTACCAAATACCCACTAGAGCTAATGGATCTCGGTGACAAAATATCTTTGGATGCGTTCGTCAGCCGCCCCATGCGCCATCAACATTTGGGGGACCTTATTTTAAATAGTTTTGAAATCATATTTGAAGTTTCAAAATTCCAAAAAGAATTCCACATGATCATATGGATATATATTACACGTGTAAACTTTGGTGATGAAATAAGTAAACATATGAGCTATACAAAAATAACAAAATGATGATTCCTAAATAGTGAATAATATACGTGCACAGTTCATCTTTTCAAAACCATGTGCATGGTTTTGGAAAGATGAACTGTGCATGATTTTGATACATGCACATTTCAAGACACATAAGCCAACCTGAGAATTTTGGGGTGTGTGTGTGTGGGGGGGCATTAAGGAGCAAATAATTAAATAAATATGGTGTAAATCCATTTTCTTGTGTTTCATCATTTATTAGGATCTAAACTAACAACCTTCCAAAACTCAGACTTGATGCTCTCTGTCTCTTCTATGACTATGAGCAAGCAAGTGTGCTCTTTCTTGCACTGTCAGTATTCCTCGGACGAGTTCACACCCGGTCCTGAACCTAAACCCAACTCAGCCTAGGTATTATTTGACTGACCAAATCATGCCACATTCACACACAATACTCTAAACAAAGCCACAAGAAAACAAAACTTGTTGCCCTGCACCAAATCGAATGATATAGACCAGATTAACGTAAAGATGGGCGACGGCGACAGCCCTTTTGGCCGGCGTGGGTACACGTTATGCATCGTATGCCCAAAACGCCCTTATACATGTCCTTATACGTTAAGCGGCGGACTTGCAAATTTATATGCCGCAAATGAAGATTTACTAAAAAAACAGTCTAATACAGACTGTACGTCCTGCTAATTTAGATAAGTAGTATGTGCCTAATACCACCGTAAAACTAGATCAAATAGACTAATGAAAATAGAAATGACCAATCCAGTTGATTTGCATCTAAATATGGCTTTGGGAATAGGAGCTACACCTAAATCTTCTCATAGTTCACCTACACATACACACCTCACAATCACTGAAAGGGCAAGCTGGAGACGACAGGGGGGAGAGCAGCAGATGAATAACCATGTGAGTTTGCAGCATCAAAACTTTAAAATACATTCTCTGTCTGAAATTACTCGTCTTAGATTTGTCTCGACACGGATGTATATGAAGACGCTTAGACCGGGGGATCATTTTGACACTATTCAAAGTATAGGGCCGACTAGAGCTGGTCCTCCAAAGAAAGAAAGGGACCTTTTGACACTTGTGGGCTCTTTCTTGCGGTGTGAGTATTTCTACTCGGACGTGTTCACACCCAACCCAGTCCTGAACCTGAACCTGGACCTCTGCTAAATCCGAATCAGCCTAGTTATTTGACTGACCAAACGATGCCACATTCACACACAACAACACTCTAAACAAGTCCAAAAATGTACTATATACAAACATATAGATGAACTGAAGAATGAACCAAACAATTGAATCCTCTTCTTTTCTGCTATGTGTTGTTTCACACGTACACGGTGTAAAACTTTCTTTCTTCTTTCCTGGGATACGAGTTAACTAGGGTCCTCCTATGACTGAGCAACTGAAAATTTGATTCTTTGACAGGGTTTGGATCGAATCATCGAATGGAATGAGCAGATTAAGCTGAAGATCGTTGAACCGATCAAGAGGGAGGATGCAGTAGGTAATTAGAAGAAGGCGGTGCCGGCGAGGCCGCGGTGGAGGAGGTTGTGCGCGATCTTGTCCCTGGCCTTGGCGGCGGCGTCGGAGCGCACGGGGTTGTCGAGCACGGCCAGGTCGTCCTCCACCTCCACCCGGAGCTCCGGCGGCATGGCCTCCCCTCTGGCCTCGCAGATGTTGTGGAGCACGCAGCAGGCGCCGAGCACGACGGGCAGGTCCTGGAGCTTCACCTCGGTGCGCTTCTGCAGGCAGGCCCAGCGGCTCTTGAGGCGCGAGAAGGCGTCGACGGCCACCCCCCGGAGATCGGCGACCTTCTCGTTGAAGGCGTGCTGCGTCCAGGTGAGGTTCTGGTGGGTGTAGGGGACGAGGCACCAGTCGGTGAGCGGGTAGCTGGCGCCGCCGACCACCCAGGACCCCTCCATCATCCCGGCCGCGGCGCGCTGCTGCAGCGCCGACTTGTCGAGCACCTGGTCGTCGGCCAGGGACCCGGGCCAGCCGATGCAGACGTCGGTGAAGGCGGCGTCGGGGCCGACCACCCCCTGCAGCGTGATGGAGTAGGACGTCTTCTGGTTGCGCTCCGTGTGCCGGCGGTTGAAGTAGGAGGCCACGTGCACCTTGGGCGCGATGACGGGGATGTGGGTGGTGTACATGGCGCCCACCACGTCCGGCACGCCCGAGCTGGCCTCGAAGCTGGCCTTCACGGCGGCCGCGGCGGCGGACCCGCGGTCCGGCCAGCGGAGGAAGCGCGCCATGAGGATGGAGCGGATGGCGGCGCACACCTCCAGCACCAGCTTGTGGCAGGTGGAGATGCCGATGCCGAAGCGCTTCGAGACGAGCCGGAGCGGCTCGCCGGTGGCGAGCCGCCACACGCATACCGCCACGCGCTGCCGCACCGGGATGGCGGCGCGGAGCGCCGTGTCCTCCTTGGCGACGGCGGCGCCGAGCGCGTCGCAGACCATGCCGAACGTGGCGCGGCCCATCCGGAACTCCCGCAGGAACTCCGCCTCCGGGTACCCCGGGCTGCTCCGCAGCTCCCACCACTCGCTGGACCGGTCCTTGACCCACAGCCGGCGCTGGTACGGCGAGGCCTCGTCTCCTCCTCCTCCTTCTCCGCCGGCGACGACCCGGCGCTTGGACGGCCGCCCGTCGACGACCACGACCGGCAGGGCCGGGGCCGGCGCCGTGAGCGGGGAGACGACCTCGGCCTCCCCCTCCTCGTCCTCCTCCGCAAGAAGCCGGCCGTTGAGCTCGAGGAGGGGGAGCGCGCGGCGGGCGGGGCGAGGCGCGTGGTACTCGGCCAGGATGTTGGTGATGCGCAAATCAAGATCCCTCTTGCTCTCATCCGTGCCGGCGCCACCAGCACCGGCCGCGGCCGCGGCGCCCCCTCCGTCGTCGGGCTCGCGCTTCCGCCGGCGATTGGGCATCGAGGGAGAGATTGGGGGAGAAGGTAAGCTCTCGCTATTGGGTGGAGGTGGGGGGAGGGGGGAGGGAGAGGTCGTGGTCGTCGGCTCCCTCGGCTCTTTGTAGGAGCAGAGCAGAGCAAAGCAGGGGAGCTTGTCTCGTCCGTCTCTCTTGGATTTGGGTTGGGTTCGGGTTAGGTAGGTGGGTGTGAGCGCATCAGACGGCAGCACGTTTCTTTTATCTCTTTCTAGTGTGAAATGAAAGGCCAGGCATGTCAAGGTGTGGTCAGCTTGTTCCACAAAAAAAAAATTCTTTTTTATATGAAATATAATAAGTGTTTTGAAATTGTGTTTTTTTTGCGAGCGAGTGGCACGACGAACGAGGCAATGTACGGGTGTAAACACTCGTGGCGGTTGACAGGAGGAAATACGGAGGCATGAAGAATGCTGTGCCGGCGCCAGGGCGCACAGAGGAGGGGATAGATGCCGAGGATTGGTGGCCAAGTTAATTCACGGGTTGCGATGAGTCTGGTTTCGGCTAATTTCCTTCTTATTTCGGAGGGAATGAAATGATGGATAGTAAGAAAGTGCGGGAGGGAGGGGGTGTATGTATGTCATGTATTGATGGCCGCATTAACATGCATATTTTTTGATGAGTTGCTAGATAACATGTCTGGTTGCCACGTGTTTGCTTCTGATTTCATAGGGAAGCATATGATGGACGAGGTAATGTACCTGTATAGGTGTAAAATGAAACGCCAACCATGTCAAGGTGTGGTCAGCTTGTTCCAAAAAATATATTATTCTTTCTATGAAATATATGTGTTTTCAAATTGTGCTTTTTAGCGCGAGTGGCACGATGAACGAGGCAATGTACGGGTGTAAACACTCGTGACGGTTGATAGGGGGGAATATGGAGGCATGAAGAATGTCGTGCCAGTGCGCGGGAGGGAATATATGCCGAGGATTGATGGCCGCGCGCTGTGTTGAGTCTGGTTGCAGCAGGTTTGCTTCTTATTTCGGAGGGAATGAAATGATGGACGAGCTAATGTATCGGTGTCGATGTAAACGTCACAAGATTGTCGGCGAAACATATGTCACGTATTGATGGCTGTGTTAATATACGTATTTTGATGAGTTGTGGGATAGCAATGTTTGGTTGCCACGCGTTTGCTTGTGATTTCACATTTAAGGATATGATGGACGGGGTAATGCACCTCTATCGGTGTAAACCCTCGTGTAGTCTATCGGGAGGAAATATTGAGCCAGGCAGAATGGCATGCCAACATAGATAAAAGGAAATGTATATCAAATATTGATGGTCGTATTAACTTATGCTATTGTGAGTAGCTACTAGTGGCAAATGGGTCTAGTTGTTGTGTGTTTCCTTCTGATTTCAAAAGGAAGGGTATGATGGATGGGTTAATGTACGGGTGTAATCACTTGTGTGGAAATGTTGAATGTCTTGTCAAAGTGGAGAGGAACATATTCATGGCGGTATTAACTTGTGATTAGTTGTTACAAATGGGTCTGGCTGCAGCCCACTTTTTTACGATTTCAAAAGGAAGGACATGATGGTTGCGTTAATGTTGTGTGTAGAGGAAATATCAAGACAGACCAGACAAAATTAATGTCCTTTCAACTCGGAGAGGAGCATATAGACGTCAAGTTTTGATGGCTGTATTAAATTACAGCTCACTGTGAGTTGTTACTGGCAAATGAGTCTAATTGCAATCAGTTTCCTTCTACTCCCTCCGTTCCAAAATAGATGACCCAACTTTGTACTACAGTTAGTACAAAGTTGAGTCATCTATTTTAGAACGGAGGGAGTAATTTGTAGGGAATGACATGATGGGCAAGGCAACGTGGCGATGTAAACACTTGTGTAGTGTGATAGGCACACAATAGTAAGACGCACAGAATTTAGTGCAAGCACAGAGCGAAAAATGGATGTCAAGTACTAATGGTCCGATAATTCAACCCAGAGCCCGGGCTCAGATGAGCCCGGTGAACAGAGCCGCGATTTAAAAAGGAAAAGGTTCAAAAAATTCTATTTTTTTGGGTGCAAAATGCTCCTGTGCGTGAACTCCGTGCAAAATTTTGTGAACAGTGTGATTTTCAAAAGTTTCAGACAGCAGAGCAGAGCAAAACAAGGTTGTCTCGTCCGTCTGTTTTGGTTTGGGTTCGGATTTTGGTTAGGTAGGTCGGCGTGAGCGCATCAGACAGCAGCACGTTTCTTTATCTCTTTCTAGTGTAAACGAAATGCCAGGCATGTCAAGGTGTGGCCAGCTTGTTCCAAAAAAATATTATTCTTTTTATGAAATATAACAAGTGTTTTTAAATTGTGTTTTTGAGCGAGCGGCACGATGAACGAGGCAATGTATGGGTGTAAACACTCGTGATGGTTGATAGGAGGAAATATGGAGGCACGGAGAATGTCGTGCAAGCGCGCTGGAGGGAATATATGCCGAGGATTGATGGCCACTCGTTGTGATGAGTCTGGTTGCGGCCGGTTTCCTTCTGACTTTGTAGGGAATGAAATGATGGACGAGGTAATGTATCCGTGTCGGTGTAAACGCCATAAGATTGTCGGCGAAATATATGTGATGGCTGCGCTAATATACACGTATTTTGATGAGTTGTTGGATGACGTGTTCGGTTGCCACATGTCTGCTTGTGATTTCGCAGGAAGGATGCGATGGACGAGGTAATGCACCTGTATCGATGTAAACCCTCGTGTCGTCTGATCGGGAGGAAATATTGAGACAGACAGAATGGCATGCCAACGTAGATAGAAGGAAATGTGTATCAAATTAATATTGATGGTCGTATTAACTTATGCTCTTGTGAGTTGCTATTACTGGCAAATGGGTCTAGTTGCCATGTGTTTCCTTCTGATTTCAAAGGGAGGGATGTGATGAATGGGTTAATGTACGTGTGTAATCACTTGTGTCGTTTGCATGGGAGGGAATGTTGAATGTCTTGCCAAAGTAGAGAGGAACATATTGATGGTGGTATTAACTTGTGATTAGTTGTTATTGGCAAATGGGGAAGGACATGATGGTTGCGTTGTTGTGTGGAGAGGAAATATAATGTCCTTTCAACTCGGAGAGGAGCATATAGATGTCAACTTTTGATGGTTGTATTAAATTACACCTCACCGTGAGTTGTTATTGGCAAATGATTCTTGCAATCAGTTTCCTTCTAGTTTTAGTTTGTAGGGAATGACATGATGGATAAGGTAACGTGGCGGTGTAAACATGTGTGTAGTGTGATAGGCAGACAATGTTAAGACGCACAGAATGTATTGCAAGCGCAGAGTGAAAAATGGATGTCAAGTACTGATGGCCGTATTAACTTACGCCTTATGATGAGTTGTTATTGTTAGATGAATCTTATTATGGCCACTTTTCTTTTGACTTTAGAAAAGGAGCATGAGAAACAAGCCAACGTGGATGTTGATCATATATGTGATCCGCAGAAAATGCCATGCCCATATGAATAGAACGAAATGAACTGTTGGCCACATGGTGGCATTAAGTATGTCTGAAACAACATTTTGTTGGCAAATGCGTGGCGTTGCGTCTGGTTTTTCTTCTAGTTTTGAACAAGGGAAACCCTGAACACGGCTGCGGTGAGCTAAGTTTGTTTTTTCTTTTCTTTTACTATTTTAGAATAAATATATTGATAGTTATTTGGTGAATTCTAACAATGAATATAACATGATGGGCCCACATATGAAGACCTACATGGCGTGCTCACATGAACTAGCCCATGGTGTGAGGTATGCGACCACCAAATCCAAGTATTACGATATAAGAGAAAAATTTAGTCTTCGTTCATTTTTTAGGAGGTGCACCACTTTATTCAAACCAAGATGTTCTCAGGAATACAAATGATATCCGGGCGATTAACTAGCCAGATGTATCTATCAAAAACCAAAGTGGAAGCAGCTTTAGCTAAACTATGAGACTCTGGGTTCATATCTTGTTTTTCATGAATAATTTCTATCGATGAAAAACCTCCCATCTTCCTTCTGATGTCTTGAATGATTGCTCCAGAGACACGCCTGTACGATCCATGTAACTTCAATGTTGCGAGACAATTTGTTGTTGTCAGTACACGATCACATGAAATATCTGCTGCTAGTGACAAAGCTTCACTACAAATGCAAGGGGTCACTCCTCCATCCCCATGCCTTCCAATGCATGTGTCTGCATGAATCTTGGCATACCCTTCAGACGGAGCTAGCCATCTAGGCCCTCTCGCTCTAGATTGGGGAGCCGCCATGAGCTTCTTAAGGGGGCCTACTGAAGATCTGCCAAAAAAACGTTGGATAAAGGAAAGCGTGGTCAGTGGTGACTGAAATTCCTCTTCGTGTATCGCTCTTCGACGAGCGTTACCAAACAGCCCACAAAGTAACTAGAGTTTTCATAAACATATCTTGGCCCATTGAGTCTTGTAACTCGATCAACCATAGCCTAGCGTCTGAATGTCTGCAAGCAACAAGATGCTCCACCAGTTCTTCATTGATGAACGAAACACACTTGGCCTTGCTACATTCCACCAAGGCATGATTCCAAGTATCCTTCTGTGAATTACATATGGAGCAGACACTATTAAGCGTCATATATCCATGGTGTCGCAAATATTTGTTGCAATAGAAATACTTGCAAGCCTCCAAATAAAATTTTCAGTTTTGACGGGATCAACAATTTTCAAGGGCGACTCCATTGCTTCTTGTTTTCTTGCGTGTCAGGATTAGCAGCATGATGAAACAGCCAATCCTCCCGATGCCTTTTGGTGTCCATTATGAGCCGGTATGTAGGCCAGACCGTAATGCAGCCGCTACGTTCATACTGCCAAGCCCCATGAATCTTCAATGTTATACATGCTCAATTAAATCTTCAAGGGCGTGTTTGGTTCTAGTTTGCAACATTAGCTGCATTGCATGTCCATCTCCAGCCAATCTGGTTCTTCATATGCAGCCTCATATGTAGCAGATGCAACCTGGTTGGTTGCCTGCATCGCATGAAGGGGCACTTATCCCCTGCTGTTTGGTTGCCGTTTTTGTGCTTAGGGTGTGAGCAGATGCAAACTTCAGCTGTTTGGTTGCAAACAATGTTTGTGTTCTGCTCATCCCATTCAAATGTGGTGGCCTTACCACCACATGATCAGCACAAATAGCAAGCACAAAATGAGATCAAACAAATCAAGCAACCAAATGAGATCAAACAAAGCAAACAACGAAAATGACAACAAACTACTTAGATTAACAGCACGTGGATCCTCCTTCCCTGCCCCACGCCAGGGTGTTGCTCCTGGCCAAAATATGAACAAGTTCACAGCACAAGTACCATAAGTTCTAGCGATAGACCATAACAAGTTCAACACTACCACCTTAGTTAACTACATTGCATGCTAATTAACTACATCACATGCTCAATTCACCAACGCAGCTGTGCCTGGTGCAACGAAACCTGCACGTGACCGAGGAGTCGTGGTTGTAGGTATGGACCTTTAGGCCGAGTCCTGCGAGGCGCACAATGACAAGGTCGCCGGGGACGATCCGGTGGCCGCGACAGAAATAGTTCTAGCCCTGGCCCCTCGAAGTTCTGGACTTGCACCGAGAACACGCACCGCTTGTTCGCCGACAACCTAACCATGCGCGGGAGCCTCTTGATGACCAGCCACTCGTTCATCACCTCCACAAACTTGTGAGGGATGATGAGCATGGCGAGGTCCTTCCTTGATCTGCTGGTAGAAGTGCAGCGGCTCCCGGCCTCCTCCTCGTGGCCGGTCCTCGGAGATCGTCCCCTTGAACGAGGCAGACTCATGAAGGCGACCCTGCCAGGCAGGTCCACCGTCCCGAGCCACCTGTTCGTGGGGATGAGATCCTCGGCGTCCTCATCTCTGGCCACCACCTGAGCTCCTCCACCCGACACGTTCCAGTCACTCTTCTATATCTTGTCAGGTAAGATGACAAGTATTAGAGGTGCTTGCAAAATGAACAACCACTAACCAGTGCCATTAGCTCTTCCGCAAATGCCACTGATCAATTGCACTAGCACTACAACAAATGGAACTGATCAGAGACATTTTCCCCAGAGCAAATGCCACTGATTAGTGCACATACTCTTTGCCAAATGCCACTTATCAATGGCACTTGCTCTTGGGCAAATGCCACTCATCAATGCCATTTTCTCTTGGGCAAGTGCCACTGATCAGGGGACTTGCCTAAGAGCAAGTGGTACTGATCAGTGGTAGTTAACCATGAGCAAATGCCACTGATCAGTGGCATGGTCTTCTGCCACTGCTACTGCAACTCATCAGTGCACTATTCTAAGCATGGAAACATCTAAAAATAGCACCCATGCACATTTGGCAGCATCCTAAAATGGTCCTACTACATGCTGATACGTCTCCGTCGTATCTACTTTTCCAAACACTTTTGCCCTTGTTTTAGACTCTAACTTGTATGATTTGAATGGAACTAACCCGGACTGACGCTGTTTTCAGCAGAACTGCCATGGTGTTGTTTTTTGTGCAGAAAATAAAAATTCTTGGAATGTCCTGAAACTCCACGGAACACCTTAGAAAAAATAAAGAAAAATCCTCGCAAAAGATGAAGACCAAGGGGGCCACGCCCTGCTCACGAGGGTGGGGGGCGCCCCCTGGGCGCGCCCCCCTACCTCGTGGGCCCCCTGGTGGCCCTTCGACGCCAACTCCAACTCCATATATTGGCTTTCGGGGAGAAAAAAAATCAGAGAGAAGAAATCATCGCGTTTTACGATACGGAGCCGCCGCCAAGCCCTAATCTCTCTCGGGAGGGCTGATCTGGAGTCCGTTCGGGGCTCCGAAGAGAGGGGATTTGTCGCCGTTGTCATCATCAACCATCCTCCATCACCAATTTCATGATGCTCACCGCCGTGCGTGAGTGATTGCATCGTAGGCTTGCTGGACGGTGATGGGTTGGATGAGATTTATCATGTAATCGAGTTAGTTTTGTTAGGGTTTGATCCCTAGTATCCATTATGTTCTGAGATTGATGTTGCTCTGACTTTGCTATGCTTAATGCTTGTCACTAGGGCTCGAGTGCCATGATTTCAGATCTGAACCTATTATGTTTTCATGAATATATATGTGTTCTAGATCCTATCTTGCATGTCTATAGTCACCTACTATGTGTTATGATCCGGCAACCCCGAAGTGACAATAATCGGGACCACTCCCGGTGATGACCATAGTTTGAGGAGTTCATGTATTCACTATGTGCTAATGCTTTTGTTCCGGTTCTCTATTAAAAGGAGGCCTTAATATCCCTTAGTTTCCAATAGGACCCCACTGCCACGGGAGGGTAGGACAAAAGATGTCATGCAGGTTCTTTTCCATAAGCACGTATGACTATATACGGAATACATGCCTACATTACATTGATGAACTGGAGCTAGTTCTGTGTCACCCTATGTTATGACTGCTACATGATGAACCACATCCGGCATAATTATCCATCGCTAATCCGGTGCCTACGAGTTTTCCATATACTGGTTTACACTTATTTACTTTTCCATTGCTATTGTTACAATCACTACAAAATACCAAAAACATTACTTTTACTGTCTTTACTTTTGTTACCGTTACCACCACTATCATATTACTTTGCTACTAAACACTTTGCAGCAGATACTAAGTTTCCAGGTGTGGTTGAATTGACAACTCAGCTGCTAATACTTTAGAATATTCTTTGGCTCCCCTTGTGTCGAATCAATAAATTTGGGTTGAATACTCTACCCTCGAAAACTGTTGCGATCCCCTATAGTTGTGGGTTATCAAGACTATTTTCTGGCGTCGTTGCCGGGGAGCATAGCTCTATTCTTTGAGTCACTTGGGATTTATATCTGCTGGACACTATGAAGAACTTGAAAGATGATCGAACTACTATTTTGCCCTCAACTACGAGGGGAGGTAAGGAACTGCCATCTAGCCTTGCACTAGATTCTCCTTCTGTTATGAGTAAGTTTGCGACACCTAAACCTACTACCGCTATTGATAGTGATATGTCGCATGTTATTGATGATGCCACTTCTGCTATGCATGATATTTATGATGAAACTACTTCTATGTTTGATACTACTGTGCCACTTGGTGAATATCTTGATGAGCAAATTGCTAGGTCTAGAGAAAGAGAAATTATTGAACCTGAACACGATGATGTTAGTGATGATGAACCTATGCCTTCTATTCCTGAGGGTTATCTTTTTGATGCTGAATCTTCTGCAGCTATTTTTGCTTGCCAGGATAGATATGAACTTAAGAGGTTGCTAATTAAATGGAGTAAAGAATCTTTTAGAGGTAGAATGAAACCCGACCCTGCTTTTGCTACTTCACCTATCTGTGTTCCTGATCAGGATTATTATGATTTTTCTGTTGATCTAGATATAATTACTTTGGTTGAATCTGATCCTTTTTATGGCTATGAATCTGAAACTGTTGTGGCACATCTTACTAAGTTAAATGATATAGCTGCCCTATTTACTAATAATGAGAGATCGTGCTACCTTTATTTACTTAAGATATTTCTGTTCTCATTAAAGGGTGATGCTAAGATATTGTATAATTCTCTTGATCCTGGTTGTGTGCAAAGTCCCCAGGATATGATTTATTACTTCTCTGCTAAATATTTCCCTGCTCATAAGAAACAAGTTGCTTTGAGGGAAATATACAATTTTGTGCAAATTGAAGAAGAGAGTCTCCCACAAGCTTGGGGGAGGCTTCTCAAGTTACTTAATGCTTTTCCTGATCATCCTCTTAAGAAACCTGAAATATTTGATATCTTTTATAATGGACTAACTGATGCTTCCAGAGATTACCTGGATAGTTGTGTTGGTTCTCTTTTCAGGGAAAGAACACCAGATGACGCTGAAATTCTATTGAATAATATGTTGGCTAATGAAAATAATTGGGCACCTCCCGAGTTACCTCCTGAGCCAGCTCCAGAGCCAATTACTGAGCCTATTCCTAAACCAACTCCGAAAAAGAGAGGTGTTCTATTTCTCAGCCCTGCAGATATGCAAGAGGCAAAGAAATCTATGAAAGAAAAAGGTATTAAAGCTGAAGATGTTAAGAATTTACCTCCTATTGAAGACATACATGGTCTTAATTTACCGCCTGTTGAAGAAGTATATGATCTCAATTACTTATTTAATGAAGAACCTCCCGATATCCCGACACAGGTAGTAAAGGTAAATTCTCTCTATAGATATGATAAAGCTGAAGTCCCTCCTACTAAAATTGCTAGTCAGTGCTTGGTTGAGTTTGATGACTTTATGTTTAAGCAAGATGACTTTAATGCTTATTTTGGTAGACAATTAAAACCAAATACCTTTATGATTAAACGCTTGGGTGATTATATGGCTGATATTAGAGGTGAACTTAAACTTGTTAGCAAGCATGCTTTTGTGGTTACCACTCAAGTAGAACAAGTACTTAAAGCTCAGAAAGAAGTGCTTGATGAAATGAATAGTAAGAAAAATGATTATGCTGTTAGAGTGGCTACTAGAACTGGTAGAATGACTCAGGAACCTTTGTATCCTGAAGGCCACCCTAAGAGAATCGAGCAAGATTTTCAGAGAAACAATATTGATATACCTAGTTCTTCTAAAAGAAAGAAAAAGAAAAATGACAGGACTTTGCAAACTTCTAGTGAACCTATCGCTGAACCACCTGAGAATCCAAATGATATCTATGTTTCTGATGCTGAAACACAATCAGGTGATGAACATGAACCTAGTGATAATGTTAATGATAAAGTTCATGTTGATGCTCAACCTAGTAATGATAATGATGTAGAAGTTGAACCTGCTATTGATCTTGATAACCCACAATCAAAGAATCAACGTTATGATAAAAGAGATTTTGTTGCTAGGAAACATGACAACGTACACCGTTTCCATTCCACAACTGTAAAAGTTCTTCAACTAATGGCCTTAGGTACACATCAATGTCGTTGCCGGGTTGCTTAGGGCCTTGGATGAGAACTGGCATCATAATGAACTTCCACTTCATGCACATCCAAGGAGGAAGGTTATACATACATAGAGTCACGGGCCAAGTGCTGTGATTGCTGCTCTGCTCCCCGAAAGGATTAATGCCATCCGCGCTTAAAGCAAACCATATGTTCCCTGGGTCACTTGCAAACTCATCGCAGTACTTTCTCTCGATTTTTCTCCACTGCGACCCATCAGCGGATGCTCTCAACTTCCCGACTTTCTTACAGTCCTCACTGTGCCATCGCATCAACTTGGCATGCTCTCCGTTTCTGAACAGACGTTTCAACCGTGGTATTATAGGAGCATACCACATCACCTTCGCAGGAACCCTCTTCCTGGGGGGCTCACCGTCAACATCACCAGGGTCATCTCGTCTGATCTTATACTGTAATGCACCGCATACCGGGCATGCGTTCATATCCTTGTACGCACCGCGGTAGAGGATGCAGTCATTAGGGCATGCATGTATCTTCTGCACCTCCAATCCTAGAGGGCATATGATCTTCTTTGTTGCGTATGTACTATCGGGTAATTCGTTATCCTTTGGAAGCTTCTTTTTTAATATTTTCAGTAGCTTCTCAAATCCTTTGTCAGGCACAACATTCTCTGCCTTCCACTGCAGCAATTCCAGTATGGTACCGAGCTTTGTGTTGCCATCTTCGCAATTGGGGTACAACCCTTTTTTGTGGTCCTCTAACATGCGATCGAACTTCAACTTCTCCTTTTGACTTTCGCATTGCGTCCTTGCATCGACAATGACCCGGCGGAGATCATCATCATCGGACACATCGTCTGGTTCCTTTTGATCTTCAGCAGCTTTGCCCGTTGCAGCATCATCGTGCACATCGTCTGTTCCTCTTGATGTTCAGTAGCATCACCGTATTCGGGGGGCACATAGTTGTCATCGTACTCTTCTTCTTCTCCGTCTTCCATCATAACCCCTATTTCTCTGTGCCTCGTCCAAACATTATAGTGTGGCATGAAACCCTTGTAAAGCAGGTGGGTTTGAAGGATTTTCCGGTCAGAGTAAGACTTCGTATTCCCACATATCGGGCATGGACAACACATAAAACCATTCTGCTTGTTTTCCTCAGCCACTTCGAGAAAATCATGCACGCCCTTAATGTACTTGGAGGTGTGTCTTGAACCGTACATCCATTGCCGGTTCATCTGCGTGCATTATATATAATTAAGTGTGTCAAAAATCATTACAGAATATCATGAATAGATAATTAAGTGACCAAATTAATAGAAGTTCATCATCACATTAAAACCAAAGTACATACATAGTTCTCATCTAACAACATAAAGCTCTGCAGAGCATCTAAATTAATTAAACCATACATTGAAACTATGTAAAATATTTCAATGCGAAAAAAATGCGATCATAATCGCAACCAATGTAACGGCTGATCCAACGGCATAATGATACCAAGCCTCGGTATGAATGACATATTTTCTAATCTTTCTAATCTTCAAGTGCATTGCATCCATCTTGATCTTGTGATCATCGACGACATCCGCAACATGCAACTCCAATATCATCTTCTCCTCCTCAATTTTTCTAATTTTTTCATTCAAGAAATTGTTTTCTTCTTCAACTAAATTTAACCTCTCGACAATAGGGTCGGTTGGAATTTCCGGTTCAACAACCTCCTAGATAAATAAAATCTATGTCACGTTGGTCGGCATAATTGTCATAAACAATAAATAAACCAATAGTTATGAAAAGATAATATATACCACATCCGAATCATAGACAGGACGAGGGCCGACGGGGGCGGATACCAAAACCATCGCACTATATAAGATGCAATAATAAAAGTAAGAAAATTATACAAGTATCTATATAAACATACAAGTAAGAATTTTTTTCTTTTCAGAAAGAAGATAAGAACAAGAGGCTCACCACGGTGGTGCCGGCGACGAGATCGGCGCGGGCGATCGACGGCGGTGAAGACGGGGACGGGACGGGACGGACCGCTAAACCTAGACAAATATTGAGAAAAATGGAGCTTGGAGGTCGAGTTGGAGAGGAGAAAGCTTAAGTAGTGTGGCTCGGGCATTCCATCGAACACCTCGTGTGCATAGGAGGTGAGCTAGAGCACCACAAAGCTCTCTCCTCGCCGGCCAGGAAAAACAGAGCAGTGGGAGTGCTCTGCTCGCGGACAAGGGGTATATATAGGCAACTCATTGGTCCCGGTTCGTCCCATGAACCGGGACTAACGGGCAGCCTTTGGTCCCGGTTCATGCCACCAACCGGGACCAATGGTTGTGGGCCAGGAGCGAGGCATATTGGTCCCGGTTCGTCCCACCAACCGGGACCAAAAGGTCCAGACGAACCGGGACCAATGGCCCACGTGGCCCGGCCGGCCCCCGGGGCTCACGAACCGGGTCCAATGCCCCCATGAGTCTCGGTTCTGGATTGAACCGAGACTAATGGGCTGACCTGGCCTGGACCATTGCCCCCTTTTCTACTAGTGATACAGTGAGAATGCAGTACATGATTAGTACCATTATGCAGGGTTGAAACATGATTATTAAAAAAGTCGCATGGGTTGTATCCATTGTTTGAAATTCATGGAAAGTTTTACTGCTTTTGATTTTTTTGGTTGAAAAAATTAAGTACAATTTGCATGTGTATGTGTGTATCAAGTGTGCAGCACAATTTCTATCTAGAGGTGAAAATGACCTGGTGTGAGCTGTTAGAAAAGAAGGTCTACACAGCCCCGCAAGAACATAAAAGCGCGTGTTGTTGCCCTCATCTATTTAAGACATGCAAAATATTTGAAAAAATATAAATGGTACAAGTATCTCTAAATAATATATTTTACCTAAGAAATAATAAAATTTCATATGAGTCTTCTACCATTGACCTCAGTAAAGTGGTTGTTTAGAGACCTTGGTAAACGACAACAGTAAAAACGGAAAATAAGTCATCTCAAACATAATAGGTTGAAGTCAAAACTCCATTATTTGCTCGTGTCTGGTATCAAGGATTACTTGTGCCAATGCAAGGTGGCTCTAGATTCATTCTGAATTTTTATTGATCAACATGTAGTACAACACTCGTTGTCTCTTGACTGTTTCCTCCTTTCTTTTTGCGAGTAAGACTTGTATTAATCAAGGGTCCAGGGAATTACAATTCAGTTTACACAAGTCCACAACCTATGGGGGACCAGAGCCCAACCAAACTACTGTTCTACCTTCAGTTCTTGCAAATTTAGCTAAATAACTGCTAACCACATTTTGGTTATGATTGATATGAAATACACTAGTTGTACGAAGGGACATTACGTGTTTAATCTCATTCACCAAGGAGGCAAATATAGACCTGTCTGTGTCTCTGTCCTTAACCATATTCACCGCCACTACAGAATCCTTTTCCACACAAATCGGCAGCTCCGATCGCTGGATAGCAAGAGAAATACCCTCCATGCAAGAACATAGTTCGGCCTCAAGTGCATCTCGGCAGGAGAAGAGCACCCTGCAAAAAGAGAAAATAAAACTTTAGTAAGATAGTTCTTAAATTTACCAAAGGGGTTAGTGCAAAATTTCAATTGAAACTTAAGAAAAATATCTAATACAAGTCCAGTAAGACAGTTCTTGATTTTACCATAGGTTACGCACCTCCACTCTGACATTAAGTATTTTTTTGGGGATGCCCTTGTCATTAGAACAGTGCGGCAACGAAATCAGGCTTGCAGAGCACAACGGCCCATCAGCTAATCAGCGGCTTATGTATGTGATCAAAATCGGCCCAGTTCACATGACGACTCCCAGGTCGTTCTTCGGAGCAGCTGCCCAAGAACGTTGGGCTGGACGAAACGTATGGAGTGGCACAACGACGATCAGCAGGATGACTTGACAATCTGGGACGTACAACAGTACAATCTAACGGCTCAAACAGCAAAGCGCTGTGGTGCCTCGGTGGTCGCTCTGTTGTACTGTTTCTTAATGACATGATGAAAGAGTTGATGTACTGGTGTATATATTAGTGTCATGTTACCGGGAGGAACTATCGAGCAGGCAAAATGTCTTGTCAACACGGAGAGGAGCATGTGGATGTCAAGTATTGATGGTCGTACTAACTCACGACATATGATGAGTTGTTATTGGCAAACGAGTCTAGTTGTTGCCAGGTTCCTTTTGATTTAAGAGGGAATGGCATGATGGACGACGTAATGTGACGATGTAAACACTGTTTTGTGGTTGGTAGGAAACATTACGACATGCATTATGTGGTGCCATGGTAGAGGGAAGGGAATGGATATCAAGTATTCATGATCGTATTAACTTACGTCATGTGTGATGAGTCGTCATTTTAAAACGAGTCTCGCTTAAGCCTATTTCCTTCTGGTCCCGAAGGGAAGGACATGATGAACGAGTTAATGTATATGCGAAATATTAGTACCATGATCTAGAGAAAACGCCGGGACATGAATTTTTTGTGCCAACACATATAGGAGGAGATTGGATGCCAAGTATTGATGACTACGTTAGCTTATGCCCCGACGGCAATAGCTTTTTATTAGTAAATGTGTGTGGTTGTAGTTAGTTATTAGCTATTTATTTATGAGAGGAAATCATGCACACAGCTGTAGGTGAGCCCGCTTCCTCTTGGTTTTTCAAGAGAGAACATTTTATTGACCTCTTTTCAAGAGACAACATGGTAAACAAGGTAAGACAGGTTCACCACGTCTTCTTGACGAACACTAGATAATTGCCCATGCAATGTAACATTTGCATAAATATTCTAGTTGGTTAGAGCATGATTCAGCAACCCATATTAGTGTGATTGCGTAAAAGAACATTTTATACCAAAACAATAGGAGGTGGGGCAAATGAGGTTGTTTTCAAGGAAAACAGATGAAAACAAACAAAAGAAAAATAAAATCAAAATAGCAAGAGAGATGTGGAAAAATCAAAGAAGGGAGAGAAGAAAAATCAAAAGGGCATGTGCAAGAGGGAATGTACATATGGTCACTTGAGAGTGAATTTTAACTGTGAATATGACATGGGTCCATATGTCAAAACAGGACCTCCTAATCCACGCACGGGTAGCAGGATACCTCCAAATGTGCACCCCCTACGCGATTTGGGCCGGCCAATTACAGGGCGGGTGCATCATTTTTTCCGTTGAATTTTCCAACATTTTTTTTCTATTATTACGGATTCATTTTACACAAAAAAGGAAGTGTTCAGAAATTGAGAAATGTTCGCAAATGCAATTCATGCTTTGAATTCAAAACTGCTCGTGAATTTCCAAATATGTTCACAAATTTCAAAGAATGTTTACACATCTGCAATGTTATCGAAATCAGAATATATTCACAAATTCAAAAAATATTCGAAAAAAACAATGATCATGATATTAAAAAAAGTTAGCTATTTTTAGAAAAATGTTCAGGAATTTCATAGAATATGCTGGAACTTTTAAAAATGTCATGAATTCAAAAAATATTACAATAACAAAATGATGTTAGTGAAATCAATAAATATTGATGAATTCAATAAATACTCGAAATTTGAAATATGTTATCACATTTCATAGAATTTTCATGAAATTTATCAATTTTCTGAAATATAAAAATATTCGCATTTTTTATGAAATTGCAAAATCTTTTCAAAACTCAAAAAATCTAACAAAAATTGAAACAAGTTCTCAGAATTGAAACTATTGTATATTGAAAAATATTGGGAATTTTGTAATGAAATAAATGAACAAAAAGAATGAAGAAACTCAAAAATGTAAATGAAAAAATGCATAAGAGAAAAATAAAAGAAACAAAAGCAATCTGATTTTTTTAGTGATAAAAACTAATCTAGTAAGGGCCTAGAAACTTCTCAAAACCGGAGAGGAGACTTGACAGCATGTTGGGCTGGCCTAGTCGGATGACATTTTTGAAAAATGGATGATCTTTTTTTAGATTAATGATAATTTTTAAGAATTGCAATGAACAAATTTTGAATATGATGAACGGTTTTTCGATTAGATGAACATTTTTCATCTTTTGAACTTGATGGACAAATTCTCATTTCAACACCATGTTTTCACACAATAGGATGAAATTTTTGAAAAATGGATGATCTTTTTTAAAATTTAACGAACATTTTTAAGAGTTCCGATGAACAAACTTAGAAAATGATGAATGGTTTTGGGATTAGATGAAGATTTTTCAATTTTTAAACTGGCAAGCAAATTTTCTATTCAAGAACACTTTGTTTAAAAATGGGTTGAACTTTTTGAGAATTCAGTGAATATAAAAAATGATCACAATTTAGAAAAATGGTCAAAAAACGAGAAAAGAAAAACCAAAGAAAAAAAAGGGAAATAAAGAAGAACTTAACAATTTAACAAGAAAATAAACTAAATCTAGAAAATGAAATCAAAAGCAAAAAATATTTCACAGGTCGTGGGGGGTATTCGTGCCAGGTCATTTCGCAGCGACCACACGCCTTATAGGAACTGCCCCGTTACACCTCTCTATCCATCGACCTACACGATAAATAGGAGTTGCCTGTAAGAATCTTCGTGGGCTGCACCTGCAAAAAAAATAATCACACGGGCTTTGCCATGCATTGCTCTAGTTAGCCACATGTGTCCCTTGCGCCCCACCCTTGAATGGGTCTGGCCTGTCAGACCGAAACATTTTGGATATTCTGAGCATTTTCGGAAACATGAATTTATTATAAAAGTACAAATATTTTTGGGAACTTGAACATTTTTTGAACCTCTTTGAAATTTCCTGAAAACATTTTTTCTTTCCAAAACAGGAACATTTTTTGAAACTGTTTGCCAATTCAAAATTCTGAAAATTATATTTATATACTCCCATCGGAAAATTGAAAATCCAATCTTTATTCGCTAAACTGTTCATCAATATGGAAAATGTTTATCCATATTACTCGTCGCTCAAAGTGATGTATCTAGACGTATTTTAATGCTAGATACGTCCGTTTGAGCGGCAAGTAATATGGATTGGAGGGAGTACATTGAACATTTTTTATATACTATAAATATTTTACAAAATGCACATTGAACAAGTATTTAATATACTACGGAAATTTTTCATAATTGCAATGATTTTTTTAATATGCAGTGAACAATGTTTTGAAAATGACTATCAATTTTCGACATCCTAACTGAGTTTTTTAAAAATCTGAAAACTTTTAAAATTGTTCAATTTCTTTGAAATTAGAACATTTATTGATAACACAAATAGATTTTAACTATAGGAACATTTTTACAAAAGGTCTTTTTTTAAAATTACAAACATGTTTTAAAATTGTGAAAATAACACAAAATTTGTAAAAACATTTTTAAAAAAATTATGAATTTAAAAACAAAAGAGTAAAAAAGAAGAAACAAAAATGTAAAAAAGTAAAAAAAAAACGGGCTAAAAATAGGGAGAAGGAAAAAACATCTGACAGCTTATAGGGCCTTTTACAATGCTAGGTGCTTTGGGAGCTGCTTAGAAAAATAATCAGGACTTTCTGAAGCACCAATGTCAATTTATACAGGAGAGACGCCTAATTTAGTGTTTACCCTGTATAAATAAGCACCTATGCTTAAGAAACATTGATTTATTTATCTGTTTTCAGGTGAATTGGTTTATTTATCTAAGTACCTTCCTTAATCGCCTTGCATTGCACATGGCCTAAAAACCTTTGGGAATGCTTCCCCTCAATGGGCCGGACGGTCGATGAGGCTGTGGCGATCAAGATAGCATGCAAAGCTGTACGACTCCTCGAGTAAGGCTCCTAAAAATTAAGGGTAGTATATGTACAAATTACTAGGCCAATAAAGAGAAAACTGTAGTAGCCGGATCGCAATTCCGGAAATTCCTATTTACCGCTCTTTGCGGCAACTTGTCGAGGCTACGCACAGGTGCAGATCGACGAGCGTTCCTATGGGCCAGCCCGTTAACCGTTTGAGCAACTCCGGTTTTAGGAATCTTCTAGGTGGTTCCCAGTTGGTTTTTCCGGTTTTGGGAACATTCTAGGAGGTTCCTACACCGTTTTACCTTTTTTTTTTCTTTTTCTTCTTCTATTACTTTTTTCCTTTTTCCTTTTTTTCTTTTTACTGTTTCTTTTTCTTTCCATCTTATTTCTTTTCCTGTTTTCGAGTTTAACTAAACTTTCAAATTTTGGCCCGGACTTCAAAATTTGTTCTTGTTTTCAATTTTTTAATTGTTTTAAAAAATGACGAACAATTTAAAAATGTTCATAATTTCGAATTTTCTAGTGAGTTGTAAATAAATGTTAAATAATTCAAAAAGTGTTCAGATTTTCAAAAGGTTGTGCATGTGTCGGAACTTGGTTCCATTTTTTCAAAATTAGGCCATTTTTCAAAATCCCGAATATTTCTAAAAATATTGTCATTTTCAAAATTTGGTCACAATTTTGGAAACATGTTTGAGTTATGTAAAATGTTCAAGATCTTCAAAAAATGTTCTTTTTCACAAATATTTTTTTCAAAATTTTAGAAAAATGTTCGCGTTTCCGGAAATTTAGGAATTTCAAAACTGTTCCCATTTTCGAAATATGTTCACAATTTCAAAAAAACTTCAGAAGAATAAAAAAATATCATTTCTAACAATTGTTCATGTCTTAAATTTTACTCAGGAGCATTTTTTGTGTAATAATGTTTAATTTTACTCAGAAGAATAATGTTTAATTTTTTGTGTAATAATGATTAATTTCAAAATTTTAGAAAAATATTTAGTGTAATAATGTTTAATTTTTGGATTCGTGAACATTTTTTGTAATCATGAGCATTTTCAAATTCGTGAACACTTTTTAAAATAGTTAACCTTTTATGAATCAAGAACATGTTTTCTTAAATTCAAGAACAGTTTTTTGAGTTTCCTGAATCGCCTATTTTTTTAGAATCAGAAAACATTTTTTGAATCAATAAATATTTTTTTGAATTTGTTTTACCTTCCAGAACTGAGACTAAAGACTCGCTTTTCTACTAGTGACATGTGCTAAACTCGGAGGTTCCGTTCGGCACTAGATCGGTTGGGTCGTGATCGGATCATGAAGAGTACGACTATATCAACCGCGTTATATATACTTCCGCTTAGCGATCTACAAGGTACGTAGATGCTCTCCCTCCCTCGTAGCTATGCATCTCCATGGATAGTTCTTGCGTGTGTGTAGAATTTATTTGTTTTCCATGCAACATTTCTCCAATAGTGGCATCATGAGCTAGGTCTATGCGTAGATAATATGCACGAGTAGAACACAAAAAAGTTGTGGGCGGTGACGTTCATATTGCTTACCTCCAATGTCTTATTTTGATTTGGCGGTATTGTGGGATGAAGCGGCTCAGACTAACCTTACATGTCCACGTACATGAGATATGTTCCACCGACTAACATGCAACTTGTTTTGTATAAAGGTGGTTGGCGGGTGTCTGTCTCTCCCACTTTAGTTGAATCTGATTTGACAACGGCGGTCCTTCTAGAAGGTTAAATAGCAACTTGATAATCACAGTTGTGGTTTTACGTAGGTAAGAACGGTTCTTGCTAGTTGCCCGTAGCAGCCACGTAAAACTTGCAACAACAAAGTGGAGGACGTCTAACTTGTTTTTGCAGGGTATGTTGTGATGTGATATGGTCAAGACATGATATGATATATGTTGATGTATGAGATGATCATGTTTTTTAATAAGTTCACGACCTGCATGTCGACGAGTACGACAACCAGCAGGAGCCATGTAATTGCTTTACTTTATCACTATGCGTTAGCAATAGTTGTAGAAGCAATAGTTGGCGAGATGACCCCGATGCAACGATGGAGATCAAGGTGTCGCGCCAGTATGGCGAGGCCTCGTCTCCTCCCCCGCCGGCGACGACCCAGTGCTTGCACGACCGCCCGTCGACCACCACGACCGGCAGAGCCGGGGCCGGCACGGTCAGCGGCGAGACCACCTCGGCCTCCCCCTCCTCCGCAAGAACCCGACCGTTGAGCTCGAGGAGGGGGAGCACGCAGCGGCTGGGGCAGGGCACGTGGTACTCCGCCAGGATGTTGGTGATGCACAAATCCAAATCCCTCTTGCTCTCATCCTCGCTGGTGCCACCAGCACCGCAACGACGCCTCCTTCATCATCTGGATCATGCTTCCGCCGGCGATTTGGCATCAGGGGAGAGATGGGGAAGAAGGTAAGCTCTCGCGATTGGGTGGAGGTGGAGCAGGGAAGGGGGATGGAGAGGTCGTGGTCGTCGACTCTCTCGGGTCTTTGTAGGAGCAGAGCAGAGCAGAGCCGGAGAAGGTTATATCTCTTGGCTTTGGGTTTGGGTTCGGGTTAGGTAGGAGGGTGTGAGCGCATCAGACAGTAGCACTCCATGTTGGTTTTTTGTCTTGTAAGTAAACTTATTTGTAATTTATTTAAGTACATAGATATATTGGGCCCTTATTTAAGATGGGCCCTGGGCCACCGCACCTTTTGCCATGGCCTAGGGCCGGCTCTGGAGACGCGGTAGTCGGCGAGGTAGGGCCATCCGCCGACGCGGTAGTGATAACCCACAAGTGTGGGGGATCGCAACAACTTTCGAGTGTAGAGTATATATTCAACCCAAATTTATTGATTCGACACAAGGGGAGCCAAAGAATATTATTGAGTATTAGCAGTTGAGTTATCAATTCAACCACACCTGCATAATTTAGTATATGCAGCAAAGTATTTAGTAGCAAAGTAGTATGATAATAAAGGTAACGGTAGCAAAAGTAATATTTTTGGGTTTTATAGTGATTGTAACAATAGCAACGGAAAAGTAAATAAGCGAAACACAAGACGTGAAAAGCTCGTAGGCAATGGATCAGTGGTGGATAATTATGTCGGATGCGATTCCTCATGTAATAACTACAACATAGGGTGACACAGAGCTAGCTCCAGTTCATCAATGTAATGTAGGCATGTATTTCGTATATAGTCATACGTGCTTATGGAAAAGAACTTGCATGACATCTTTTGTCCTACCCTCCTGTGGCAGCGGGGTCCTAGCGGAAACTAAGGGATATTAAGGCCTCCTTTTAATAGAGAACCGGAACAAAGCATTAGCACATAGTGAATACATGAACTCCTCAAACTACGGTCATCACCGAGAAGTATCCCGATTATTGTCACTTCGGGGTTGTCGGATCATAACACATAATAGGTGACTATAGACTTGCAAGATAGGATCAAGAACACACATATATTCATGAAAACATAATAGGCTCAGATCTGAAATCATGGCACTTGGGCCCTAGTGACAAGCATTAAGCATAGCAAAGTTATAGCAACATCAATCTCAGGACATAGTGGATACTAGGGATCAAACCCTAACAAAACTAACTTGATTACATGGTAAATCTCATCCAACCCATCACCGTCCAGCAAGCCTACGATGGAATTACTCACGCACGGCGATGAGCATCATGAAATTGGTGATGGAGGATGATTGATGATGACGACAGCGACGAACCCCCCTCTCCGGAGCCTCGAACGGACTCCAGATCAGCCTTCCCGAGAGAGATTAGGGCTTGGCGGCGGCTCCGTATCGTAAAACGCGATGAAACTTTCTCTCTGATTTTTTTCTCCACGAGATGGAATATATGGAGTTGGAGTTGAGGTCGGCGGAGCCTCAGGGGGCCCATGAGATAGGGGGCGCGCCTAGGGGGTGGGCGCGCCCCCACCCTCGTGGACAGGGTGTGGGCCCCCTGGTCTTGATTCTTTCACCAGTATTTTTTATATTTTCCAAAAAGTGCCTCCGTGGATTTTCAGGACGTTCCGAGAACTTTTGTTTTCTACACCTAAAACAACATCATGGCAGTTCTGCTGAAAACAACGTCAGTTCGGGTTAGTTCCATTCAAATCATGCAAGTTAGAGTCCAAAACAAAGGCAAAAGTGTTTGGAAAAGTAGATACGTTGGAGACGTATCAACTCCCCCAAGCTTGAACCTTTGCTTGTCCTCAAGCAATTCAGTTGATAAACTGAAAGTGATAAAGAAAACTTTTACAAACTCTATTTGCTCTTGTTGTTGTAAACATGCAAAGCCAGCATTCAGGTTTCAGCAAATATTATGAACTAGCCATACTCACAATAACACCTAGGTCTCACAATTACTCATATCAATATCATAATCAGCTAGCGAGCCATAATAATAAAACTCGGATGACAACACTTTTTCAAAACAATCATAACATGATATAACAAAATGGTATCTCGCTAGCCCTTTCTGAGACCGCAAAACATAAATGCAGAGCACCTTTAAAGATCGAGGACTGACTAAACATTGTAATTCACGGTAAAAGAGATCTAGTCAAGTCATACCCAATATAAACCAATAATAATGAATGCAAATGACAGTGTGCTCTCCAGCGGGTGCTCTTAATAAGAAGGGTGATGACTCAACATAAAAGTAAATAGATAGGCCCTTCGCAGAGGGAAGCAGGGATTTGTAGAGGTGCCAGAGCTCGTTTTTTTAAAATAGAGATTGAATAACATTTTGAGAGGCATACTTTTGCTGTCAACGCAACAACTATGAGATGGCTATATTTTCCATACTACATACATTATAGGCAGTTCCCAAACAGAATGGTAAAGGTTTATACTCCCCCAACCACCAACAAGCATCAATCCATGGCTCGCTCGAAACAACGAGTGCCTCCTACTAACAACAGCCCTGGGGGAGTTTTGTTTAATTATTTTGATTTGCTTTGATCTTTTGGATCATGGGACTGGGCATCCCGGTTACCGGCCCTTTCTCGTGAATGAGGAGCAGAGTCCACTCCTCTTGAGAATAACCCACCTATCATGGAAGATATAGGCAGCCCTAGTTGAAACATGAGCTGCTCGAGCATACAAAACAAAATTTCATTTGAAGGTTTGGAGTTTGGCACATACAAATTTACTTGGAACGGCAGGTGGCCGCATATAGGTAGGTATGGTGGACTCATATGGAACAACTTTGGGGTTTAAGGAGTTTGGATGCACAAGCAGTATTTCCGCTTGGTACATGTGAAGGCTAGCAAAAGACTCGGAAGCGACCAATTGAGAGAGCGACAACAGTCATGAACATGCATTAAAATTAAGTCACACCGAGTACAAGCATGAGTAGGATATAATCCACCATGAACATAAATATCGTGAAGGCTATGTTGATTTGTTTCAACTACATGCGTGAACATGTGCCAAGTCGAGTCACTCGATTCATTCAAAGGAGGATACCATCCCATCATACCACATCATAATCATTCTAATAGCATGTTGGCACGCAAGGTAAACCATTATAACTCATAGCTAATCAAGCATGGCACAAGTAACTATAATCTCTAAATGTCATTGCAAATATGTTTACTTCATAATAAGTTGAATCAGGAACGATGAACTCATCACCTTTACCAAAACAAGAGAGGTCGAGTTCATACCAGCTTTTCTCATCTCAATAAGTCCATCATATATCGTCATCATTGCCTTTCACTTGCACGACCGAACGATGTGTATAATAATAGTGCACATGCATTGGACTAAGCTAGAATCTGCAAGCATTCAACTCAAAAGAGAAGACAAGGTAATATGCGCTCTAAGTTAAATAAACAATCATGCATAAAAGAGCCACTAAACATTTTCAATATGGTCTTCTACTCTCAACCCCCAAAGAAAAGAAAAGAAAAGAAAACTATTTACACGGGAAAGCTCCCAACAAGTAAGAAGAAGAACGAGAAATCATTTTGGGTTTTCATTTTAATTTCTACTACAAGCATGGAAATTAAACTAACTATCTTTTTTGGTTTTTCTCAAGGTTTGTCAAACACACAAGAAGAAAATTAGAAAAAGAAAATTAAACTAGCATGGATAATACAATGAAAGAGTATGAGCACCGACGACTAGAATAGTGTGTGAACATGAATGTAAAGTCGGTGAGAAATACGTACTCCCCCAAGCTTAGACTTTTGGCCTAAGTTGGTCTAATGCCAAGGATAGGCTAGCTGATATCCGTAGTTGTAACTGGGGTCGTACTGAGATGCAGCAGCAAACGCCTCCTGAGCTGCGGCATGCTGACGAGCAGCCTCCGCTCTCCCCTCGTGTTCATCTGCTTCCTCCCTGGTAAAAACATATCTTCCTTTTGCCTGGTAATCAAAAAGGAGAGGAGCAGGAAGAGTGAAAGATCGAGGATGTAGCCTAGAGGGGGGGGGTGAATAGGCGCTTTAAAATAATTACGGTTAAGGCTTGGACAAATGCGGAATAAACCTAGCGGTTAATTTGTCAAGCACAAAACCTAAAACAACTAGGCTCACTTATGTGCACCAACAACTTATGCTAAGCAAGATAAGAAACTATGTGATAGGAAGATATATGACAAAGAACAATATGGCTATCACAAAGTAAAGTGCAAAAGTAAAGGGCTCGGGAAAGAGATAACCGAGGCACGCGGAGACGATGATGTATCCCAAAGTTCACACCCTTGCGGATGCTAATCTCCGTTTGGAGCGGTGTGGAGGCACAATGCTCCCCAAGAAGCCACTAGGGCCACCGTAATCTCCTCACGCCCTCGCACAATGCAAGATGCCGTGATTCCACTAAGGGACCCTTGAGGGCGGTCACCGAACCCGTACAAATGGCGACCCTTGGGGGCGGTCACCGAACCCGTCAAATTGCTTGGGGCGATCT
Source organism: Triticum dicoccoides (assembly GCF_002162155.2). NCBI lineage: Eukaryota > Viridiplantae > Streptophyta > Magnoliopsida > Poales > Poaceae > Triticum > Triticum dicoccoides. Next base: position 705,127,134 of record NC_041381.1, read on the forward strand.
CCACAACCTAATTGGAGACCCCGACGCTTGCCCGGAGATTTACACCACAATGATTGAGCTCCGAACAACACCAACCGTCTAGGGCGCCAAGGCACCCAAGAGGAACAAGCTCTAGGGTGTCCAAACACCCAAGAGTAACAAGCTCAAGGGTACCAAGCACCCAAGAGTAATAAGCTTTTCAACTTGTAACTTCCACGTATCACGTGGAGAACTCAAACCGATGCACCAAATGCAATGGCAAGGGCACACGGAGTGCCCAAGTCCTTCTCTCTCAAATCCCACTGAAGCAACTAATGCTAGGGAGGAATATGAGAGGAATAACAAGAAGAAGAACACCAAGAACTTCAAGATCTAGATCCAAGGGTTCCCCTCACATAGAGGAGAAAGTGATTGGTGGAAATGTGGATCTAGATCTCCTCTCTCATTTCCCTCAAAATCTAGCAAGAATCCATGGAGGGATTGAGAGTTAGCAAGCTCGAAGAAGGTCAATAATGGGGGAAGAACACGAGCTCAAGGGGATAAAGTTCAATGGGGAAGAAGACCCCCTTTTATAGGTGGGGAAAATCCAACCGTTATGCTGACAGCCCGCATAGAGCGGTACTACCCCTTTGAAAAACAACAGTGAGGAGGCAAAAGGCTAGTAGAACCGCCGGAGTGGTACTACCGCTCGTCCTCACGGTACTACCGCTAGGGATCGTGGTACTACCGCAAAGGGTAGCGGTACTACTGCTTGCGAGCGGTACTAAAAAAATACATCCGGGCCTACCACCGCAGGACTTGGGACGAGTTTTTGGTCTGAAGCGGTACTACCGCTGTAGGATCCGCGGTAGTACCGCTTTGGAGCGGTAGTAAAAAATTACATCCCTCCAATTCGCGGTAGTACCGCTGCAGCCTTTTCAGAACACCAAAACTGCCACAACTTTTGCAAACGGACTCCGAATTCGATGAAACCAAGTTTGTTAGAAAGCTAGCAACAAGGGCTAACACAATCTTGAAAGAAATATCAATAAGAATCAAATTAGAAAAGGCCCATAAGAAAATGGTGAGAACCCTTCCTCGGATAAGATCGGTAAAACCTCGAACACCGAAAACATCATAGAAGACGCATGTGAACTCCGTTTTTGATGAACTCAAGCTTGTCATCAAGAAGACCATAAGCTCTAAGACTCACAAAGAGAAACAAACAAGAACCAAGAAACATGATGTAAGGATGCAATGGTTTGAGCTCTCTACTAATGATACGATCAAGCTACCAACTTGAGAGCCCCCCTTGATAGTACGATAAACGATCCTATAACCCGGTCTCCCAACTACCACCACGAGACCGGTAAAATAGAAAACCTATCAAGGGCAAACCTTTTCCTTGCACATGGTACACTTGAGCTAGATGATGACGATCTTGACTCCTTCAAGTTAGACCACCTTTCTTGATTGCGTTGGCTCGATGAAGACTAGATGATTGCTCCCCCATAGTCCACTATGGATGAGCCTCTCTTCGGCACATCTTCACAAGACCACTGACACCACAAAGGATGGCAAGATTCAAGCACTTGATCTCTTCGTGATGCTCCACTTGAACTTGCACACGGCAATCATGATGATGATCACCACTTGATGTCATCCTTTCCATGGGTTGTATGATATCTTCCTCTTGACACCAGCCCATGGACACGTACCTAACCCCACATAGAACTCTCACATAGACCATGGGTTAGTACACAAAGTGCAATGGACAATGCTTACCATACCATGGGATCAGTTGATCCCTCTCGGTACATCGTCTAGGCTTTGTGAGTTGATCAACTTGATTCACTCTTGACTTAGTCTTGATCAACCTTGAATCTTTCCAACTCTCTTCATTTGGATGATGTGTTGAAGGTAAACATGAATGATCACACAATCTTCTTCTTCAAGACATGCTTGCAATAAGCTCAACACTCACATGACCAATCTTTGGATAATTCCTCAATAGCACCTTGGTCAACTCATACACTCCTTGAAACCAACACATGGACTTCAAGAAAACCCTATGGACAAAACCTTCAAAAATAACTCAAGGAAACCATTAGTCCATGGAGATTGCCATCAATTACCAAAACCAAACATGGAGGCACCACATGTTCTTTCAATCTCCCCCATTTTGGTAATTGATGACAATCACTTTCAAGAGAGTTTATACAAGGAATCATGCATCACCATGCAATGCAACACCCAATGATGCATGAGAATGGGATGCAAATATTCATCACCATGCAATGCAACAACCAATGATGCATGAGAATGGGATGCAAATGCTTAGGAACAAAACTCTCTGAAACTCCTCCCCCATTGGCATCGATTGACAAAATGGGTGAAAAGCTTAGAAGGCCAATATAAAAAGTGTTCCTCCATAAATTGTGTATTTCTCAACAAGAGAGTGGAATGCAATACACATGTCCAATGGTAAATACTTGGAGGAAGACAAACTATATTGAGGCCCAAAGATTGCAAAAGAATGATATGCCACAAGGACATAACAAAGAGAGAAACAAGCAATCAAGCAATCAAAAGATGCCAATTGAAGCAAGCAATCAACAGATATCAATTGAGCCAACTAGACCAAAGATCCTACGTGCCACATGAATGAAATAAATTATGATATGAGCAAAGGAGTGTTCTAGAGAAACTAGAGAAGCTCCCGATGATTTGTGCACAATTTAGTTTTGTAATTGGATACAACGAGCACAAAGTAGGATCGTCACTCCCCCAATATCAATAGAACCTCACGACAAGTGCAAGAGAGCAACAGAGTGTTCTAAAGACACTAGTGAAGCTCTCCATGATTTGTGCACTCCTTACAATATTTGCATTAGGATACCAAGTGCGCAAAATAGGATCATCACTCCCCAAAAATCAATAGAAACTCACAACAAGTGCAAGTGAGCATGTAGGAAACAAAGCCTAGCACTTGCAACAAACAAATGGTTGAGCAACATGTAAAAGAGGCAACTTAAGAGTAGGCTCAACCAAAATGATGTGTGTGAGTCATGGCAAAGCACTTGAGAAGACTAATGTACGGACGAGCATTAAGCATCAACATAGTCTTGGATAGTGGAGATACAAGGTCCATGGCATGTCCTCCCCACACACACCAAGCAAAAGGGTTCACAAGCACATTAAAAATTCAAAAAGAATAACCAACACTTGTGACAACCCATGGTGAAGATAGAAGACAAAAGCCTCATCAAGACGAGGGATACCAATTAAGATGGCAAAGGCCTCGTCAAGAAAAGCATGAGGAGAAAGATCTTCACCACACAAGAGTGCATCAAGATGCAATGAGATAAGACCCGCACTCAAGACAAAAACTTTCACGGAGCCACCAAAGAAATAACATAAGAAAGACAAGGTGGATGTGAAAGAAAGGGTATCATCTAGAGATGTAATTTCTCTCAGATGTATAAGGTTCTAGGTAGACGAAATCATGATGATATATGTCTACAAAGAAGGATGTACACCCGACATAGTTACAACACGAAGGAATAAGATATCTAAAAGGAAGTCATACATATATCAATAAGATATTTGCTTGGAAGCACAACACATGGCTAGATATGGTCTTACTGTATATAAATGAATTCCTACCACACAACCATCAAAGACATCACAACTAGCAACATGAGATCGTTGTTGGGATGCTTTGAGAAAGGAAACAAGTATCACAAGAAAGAATGAATTACATGCCATGATACCACCTCAAGGTTGATGCAAGAAATGTGTGCACGAAGTAGATGATGATACTTGTTACCAAGATACCATACGAATGATGTAGTAGATACCAATTGAAGGTAGATGGTAGTTCATTGATCATCCTAGCTTGACTCCAATAAGCACATGGTGGAAACACCTTCCTTGTGAGTGAGCCGAGCATCCAATGCATCACCAATTGTTCCTAGAACAACAACACAAACAAAATGGTACCCAAACTCATTGGGAACAATGAGTTAGAAACACCAACAATACATAGGAGAAACTCCACATAAATATGTGCATATAGATATGGAAATGAAATTCATGCACATCTCATCCAATTTGAGGCTTGGTGGAGTTTCACTTATATATTGGGTTAACGAGAGAAAGCATGCCAAGGAAACTATGAAGTTAATATGCATGCTCAAGACTTTCAAGAACCGATACCAAAATACAAGAAAATACCAAGTGAAAAGAATACCAAATGGAGAAATCATCACTTGGAAGATATCATTAAAAGATACATCACGGAATGAGATATCCATTGGAACCCACCAAATGATATCAAACTCCCAAAAGAGAGGACGGTTCCAAACAAACCAAGCTCTCTACAAAGTTTCATGATGGCACAAGTACCAAAAAGAAACGGCTTGCCGTCCACCAACACACACTTAAAATGGATCACAAGTTTAATGTTTTATAGAAAATAGGATAGCTCCCCCACGAGTTGTGCATTATAGAGAATTTGCATTTGAATACAAAATGCACAAGGTAGGATCACCACGCTCACTATATCAAGGAAAACACTAGACAAGACCAAGAAAACAACAAGATCCTCAAGTGGCACGGAAGGCAATGGGAGTTGACACAAACTTGGCAAGAGATAAGGCAAATAAAAAGCAAACGCCAACGTGAAGATGATCAATAATTTCTACCACACATAAGTGAGTACCAATTGTCAAAAGACAAGAAATATTTGGAAATAATTCCCGGTGGTAGATAGCAAGGATATCCGACATCATCTTCACACCAAACACAAGCAAATTGCAACTTGTAGAGCTAACATGCTACCTAGGAACAATATAATTTACAAAAACATTTCTAAGTGACAATATCTCGAATGTACACATTTTCTAGGCTTGTAATATACACATAGCATATTACTCCCCCATAATGTGATACCAATGAAAAACTTAACAAGATGCAAAAGAGAACCAACAAGAGATAATTAATGGACCAAATAGAATTTGAATTACTCATGAGAAGACATACCACATAGAGACTAGATAATCTTGTAATATCAATACTAGATGGTATTCCTCATGTACACACATTTTTAGGATTGTGAGGTGCACAAAGCACATCACTCCCCCAAAATGGGATGTTCCATTAATCTCTCACAAGATCCAACTAAGATATAAACAAGATGAACAAAGGCTCAACACACTACACACACGTACATGATGTGCGAACCAACATGCGCATACTTGATTTCTCAAGATAAGCAAAATGGAAGCATAACATATACACGCACATGCAAGGTACAAAATCACAACGCGCTAAGGGGCAAGTAACTTTCAATGTAAACAATTTAAGCATGAGTTACCGCAAGGGGGAACATTGGATATAAGATAGAAACTTGATAATCCGAATGACTTGGCTTGAGACAATATGAATGATGAAGACCCCTTAATTATTCATAATGTAGCCAAGTCTCCAATGACCTTCATCAACACCTATTGATCAAGTTTTAGCTTGTTGGTCCCCAACCAAGTTGGGTCCTAAGAGGTTAGTCACAATAGGCTTGGCCACCCAAATGGTTCTTTTCTTGACACCACTTTGAGTACCAACAAACTTTGCAAACACATTACCAACATTATCCTTCCCAAGAGAATAGACATCATCAATAATAATTGGGTTGGATACGTTACCACTTGTGCATGAAGAAGCGGGGTGACCTTTCTCACGACATAGGTAGCAACGTCTACTCTTCACTTTCTTCTCACTTGATTTCTCAACTTGAGAAGCATTAGCTCGAGTTTTCTTGGGAAGAGGCCTTTCTTCAACTTGAGATTGAGCATGAAAGTGAACTTGGCCACTTCCCTTGTTGCTTGTCACTAATGGGCTTCTTCTTCAATGGGAAAGATCTAACATGATGCCCTTCTACTTTGCACTTGAAGTAAACAATCTTGGCCGAATTCTTGACTTGTTCTTGGCCCTTCTTTTTGTTCATCTTGGACTTCTTCTTCTTATTGGAGTTGAATCCAAGTCCACCTTTGTCATTGGGGGATTTTTGCACACTCAAGATATTGTTGAGTGTGGATTTCCCTTCATGACTCTTTTCCAAGTCTTTCTTCAAAGAAGTAACTTGGGCCTTGAGCTCTTTGATTTCCTCTACATGGTTAGTCTCAACACAAGTACTAGAGGAAGTATAAGCTTCATCATTAGAGCAACAAGGCAAGGAAAGCAATTCATCACAAGATGTACCAATGTTATGCATACACGAATTACATGGACTAGCACAAGGCAATATAGCATTTTGACTATAAGTAGTGCTAATGTCCACATGAGGCTCACTGGATGTTACCTTAGCAATCATAGCCTCATGAGCTATTTTTAGCACATTATGGGATACAAGAATATCATCATGAGAGTTAGAAAGCTTTTCATGACTTTCTTCCAATTTCCCATACTTGCTAGATAGCAACTCAAGTTGAGCCCTTAGCTCAACATTCTCCTTTAAAATGGATGCTTCACAAGAAATAGAGTTAGTAGCACAAGCATTATCATTAACAACAAGAGGAGAAGTCAACTTGGCAAGCTCTTTTAAATAAGAAGCTTCAAGTTGAGCATGAGACTCAGTGAGTTTGATGATCTCACCCTTGATGACCCTTGAGCCATTTTCGAGGTGCTCAAAATCCTCAAGGAGTCTAGCATGAGCAACTTCAAGCTTAGCATTTTTAGTTTCAAAAACATTGGCCACCTCAAGAGCTCTATCATTAGATTCCTTCACTCTAGATAATTCTAGAGCAAAAGTATCCTCAAGAGATTCAGAGGTGGTTTGTTCATGTTCAAGAGCTTGAGATAGCTCCGCGATCTCATTTGCGTAATCATGCTCATGAGCTTCCATTTTCTCAATGGTGACCTCATGCTCCTCTAGATGAGATTCCAACTCCTCAATGTATTTCTTGCCATCAATGGCAATGGACATTATTTCCATGAAGTTGGAACGAGCAATTTTATTTTTATGAAGAGCTTTAAAAATCATTTTCCCCCTTAGTTTTTAAGGAGGCAACATTATCATTCTCTTCATCATTATCCTCATCATCATTAGCATCAACATCATCATCAAGAGACATATTGGGGTACAAAGTAGGAGATACCTTTGACGCCTTAGCCATTAGGCAAAAAGCAATAGATGATGATGTAGGATCCCTTGAGGCACCATTAAACACCAAATCTTGTTCCATGGAGTGTCCGGTTTCCTCTACATTGTTAGCACAACAATTCGAGGAAATAGATGCATTTTTATCATGACAACAAGACATAGCAAGCATATCATCATGAGATTTAGTCAAGAAATTTCTACATGATATGCAAGGACTATCAACACAAGCATGTGAAACATTTGGAGTGCTAGAAGTCTTAAAGTCCAAAGATGAAGCATTGCAATAAGAAAGTGATGAAGTATTATCAACAATAAGCCCACTATCATCATTGCAATGAACACCACTACTCACCATGTCATTACCTTGTGGCAAACCACATGTAGGTGAAGTAGAAGAAGTTGAGAACGCAACACAACCGGAGGTGGAGGGAGAACAATCATCCTTACAAATCTTGGACACACCATATATATCTTGAAGCTTTGTCCACAACTCATGAGCATCCCGGAACGGTATGAGCTGAAATATAACTACATTGCTCAAAGCATCGAAAAGCACATTAGAAGCTTGAGCATTGAGATAAGAGTTTTTCTCATCCTCTAAAGATAATATTTGGGGATCCTTTGGAGGAGAAAAACCCATATCTACAATTCGCTCTAAATTTGGGTCCAAGACCCTAAAGAGATTAAGCATGCGAATTACCCAAACATCAAAATTTGTGCCATCGAAACTAAGAGTGTCAGAGAATCCTAATCCCCTAGTCGACATCTTTACTCTCTAGGCGGTTAAGCCCAACAAAGAGAGACGAGGCTCTGATACCAATTGAAAGATCGAGTATGTCGCCTAGAGGGGGGGGGGTGAATAGGCGCTTTAAAATAATTACGGTTAAGGCTTGGACAAATGCGGAATAAACCTAGCGGTTAATTTGTCAAGCACAAAACCTAAAACAACTAGGCTCACCTATGTGCACCAACAACTTATGCTAAGCAAGATAAGCAACTATGTGATAGCAAGATATATGACAAAGAACAATATGGATATCACAAAATAAAGTGCATAAGTAAAGGGCTCGGGAAAGAGATAACCGAGGCACGTGGAGATGACGATGTATCCCGAAGTTCACACCCTTGCGGATGCTAATCTCTGTTTGGAGCGGTGTGGAGGCACAATGCTCCCCAAGAAGCCACTAGGGCCACCGTAATCTCCTCACACCCTTGCACAATTCAAGATGCCGTGATTCCACTAAGGGACCCTTGAGGGCGGTCACTGAACCCATACAAATGGCGACCCTTGTGGACGGTCACCGAACTCGTCAAATTGCTCGGGGCGATCTCCACAACCTAATTGGAGACCTACGCTTGCCCGGAGCTTTACACCACAATGATTGAACTCCGAACAACACCAACCATCTAGGGCGCCAAGGCACCCAAGAGGAACAAGCTCTAGGGTGTTCAAACACCCAAGAGTAACAAGCTCAAGGGTACCAAGCACCCAAGAGTAATAAGCTTCTCAACTTGTAACTTCCACATATCACGTGGAGAACTCAAACCGATGCACCAAATGCAATGGCAAGGGCACACGGAGTGCCCAAGTCCTTCTCTCTCAAATCCCACTGAAGCAACTAATGCTAGGGAGGGATATGAGAGGAATAACAAGAAGGAGAACACCAATAACTCCAAGATCTAGATCCAAGGGGTTCCCCTCACATAGAGGAGAAAGTGATTGGTGGAAATGTGGATCTAGATCTCCTCTCTCTTTTCCCTCAAAAACTAGCAAGAATCCATGGAGGGATTGAGAGTTAGCAATCTCGAAGAAGGTCAACAATGGGGGAAGAACACGAGCTCAAGGGGATAAGGTTCAATGGGGAAGAAGACCCCCTTTTATAGGTGGGGAAAAATCCAACCGTTATGCTCACAGCCCGCACAGAGCGGTACTACCGCTCCAAGGAGAGGTACTGCCGCTAGGGCGGTAGTACCCCTTTGAAAAACAACAGTGAGGAGGCAAAAGGCCAGTAGAACCGCCGGAGCGGTACTACCACTCGTCCTCACGGTACTACCGCTAGGGATCACGGTACTACCGCAAAGGGTAGCGGTACTAATGCTTGCGAGTGGTACTAAAAAATACATCCGGGCCTACCACCGCAGGACTTCGGATGAGTTGTTGGTCCGGAGCGGTACTACCACTGTAGGAGCCACGGTAGTACCGCTCTGGAGCGGTAGTAAAAAATTACATCCGCTCCAATTCGCGGTAGTGCCGCTACAGCCTTTTCAGAACACCAAAATTGCCACAACTTTTGCAAACGGACTCCGAATTTGATGAAAACCAAGTTTGTTGGAAAGCTAGTGACAAGGGCTAACACAATCTTGAAAGAAATATCAATAAGAAGCAAATTAGAAAAGGCCCATAAGAAAATGGTGAGAACCCTTCCTCGGATAAGATTGGTAAAACCTCCAACACCGAAAACATCATAGAAGACGCATGCAAACTCCATTTTCGATGAACTCAAGCTTGTCATCAAGATGACCATAAGCTCTAAGACTCACAAAGAGAAACAAACAAGAACCAAGAAACATGATGCAAGGATGCAATGGTTTGATCTCTCTACTAACGATACGATCAAGCTACCAACTTGAGAGCCCCTTTGATAGTACGACAAACGATCCTATAACCCGGTCTCCCAACTACCACCACGAGACCGGTAAAATAGAAAACCTATCAACGGCAAACCTTTGCCTTGCACATGGTCCACTTGAGCTAGATGATGACGATCTTGACTCCCTCAAGTTGGACCACCTTTCTTGATTCCGTTGGCTCGATGAAGACTAGATGATTGCTCCCCCATAGTCCACTATGGATGAGCCTCTCTTCGGCACATCTTCACAAGACCATTGACACCACAAAGGATGGAAAGATTCAAGCACTTGATCTCTTTGTGATGCTCCACTTGAACTTGCACACGGCAATCATGATGACGATCACCACTTGATGTCATCCTTTCCATGGGTTGTATGATATCTTCCTCTTGACGCAAGCCCATGGACACGTACCTAAGCCCACATAGAACTCTCACATAGACCATGGGTTAGTACACAAAGTGCAATGGACAATGCTTACCATACCATGGCATCACTTGATCCCTCTCGGTACATCTTCTACGCTTTGTAAGTTGATCAACTTGATTCACTCTTGACTTAGTCTTGATCAACCTTGAATCTTTCCAACACTCTTCATTTGGATGATGTGTTGAAGGTAAACATGAATGATCACACAATCTTCTTCTTCAAGACATGCTTGCAATAAGCTGAACACTCACATGACCAATCTTTGGATAATTCCTTAATAGCACCTTGGTTAACTCATACACTCCTTGAAACCAACACATGGACTTCAAGAAAACCCTATGGACAAAACCTTCAAAAATAACTCAAGGCAACCATTAGTCCATAGAGATTGTCATCAATTACCAAAACCAAACATGGGGGCACTGCATGTTCTTTCAATCTCCCCCATTTTAGTAATTGATGACAATCACTTTCAAGAGAGTTTATACAAGGAATTATGCATCACCATGCAATGCAACAACCAATGATGCATGAGAATGGGATGCAAATATGCATCACCATGCAATGCAACAACCAATGATGCATGAGAATGGGATGCAAATGCTTAGGAACAGAACTCTCTAAAACTCCTCCCCCATTGCCATCGATTGACAAAATGGGTGAAAAGCTTAGAAGGCCAATATAAAAAGTGTTCCTCCATAAATTGTGTATTTCTCAACAAGAGAGTGGAATGCAATACACATGTCCAATGGTAAATACTTGGAGGAAGACAAACTATATTGAGGCCCAAAGATTGCAAAAGAATGATATGCCACAAGGACATAACAAAGAGAGAAACAAGCAATCAAGCAATCAAAAGATACCAATTAAAGCAAGCAATCAACGGATATCAATTGAGCCAACTAGACCAAAGATCCTACGTGCCACATGAATGAAATAAATTATGATATGAGCAAAGGAGTGTTCTAGAGAAACTAGAGAAGCTCCCGATGATTTGTGCACAATTTAGTTTTGTAATTGGATACAACAAGCACAAAGTAGGATCGTCACTCCCCCAATATCAATAGAACCTCATGACAAGTGCAAGAGAGCAACAGAGTGTTCTAAATACACTAGTGAAGCTCTCCATGATTTGTGCACTCCTTACAATATTTGCATTAGGATACCAAGTGCACAAAATAGGATCATCACTCCCCAAAAATCAATAGAAACTCACAACAAGTGCAAGTGAGCATGTAGGAAACAAAGCCTAGCACTTGCAACAAACAAATGGTTGAGCAACATGTAAAAGAGGCAACTTAAGAGTAGGCTCAACCAAAATGATGTGTGTGAGTCATGGCAAAGCACTTGAGAAGACTAATGTACGGACGAGCATTAAGCATCAACATAGTCTTGGATAGTGGAGATACAAGGTGCATGGCATGTCCTCCCCACACACACCAAGCAAAAGGGTTCACAAGCACATTAAAAATGCAAGAACAATAACCAACACTTGTGACAACCCATGGTGAAGATAGAAGACGAAAGCCTCATCAAGACGAGGGATACCAATTAAGATGGCAAAGGCCTCGTCAAGACAAGCATGAGGAAAAAGATCTTCACCACACAAGAGTGCATCAAGATGCAATGAGATAAGACCCGCACTCAAGACAATAACTTTCACAGAGCCATCAAAGAAATAACATAAGAAAGACAAGGTGGATGTGAAAGAAAGGGTATCATCTAGAGATGTAATTTCTCTCAGATGTATAAGGTTCTAGGTAGACGAAATCATGATGATATATGTCTACAAAGAAGGATGTACACCCAACATAGTTACAACACGAAGGAATAAGATATCCAAAAGGAAGTCATACATATACCAATAAGATATTTGCTTCTGTCATAGATTAGTCGATATTGGAGGAATTGTTCGTTCCTCCTAAGGAAATGATGGTTGACCATAGCGTCATAATGTAAATAAGCAGGAGGTAACATCATATCCCCCTCTCGTGGGGCTATACCAAGATAATTAGCCACACGGGTCTCATAAATTCCTCCAAATAAATCTCCAGCTCTACCATCATTATGCAACCTACGTGGAGCTATTGCCCCCAAGTTATAATCTTTATAACCTAACACTGCACTCTTGAGGACACAAAGATCAGGGACACACATATGACATGCTTCATCTTTACCGTTAATGCATCTACCAATGAAGAGAGCAAAATAATGTATAGTAGGAAAATGAATGCTCCCTATGGTAGCTTGTGCAATATCCCTGGATTCTCCCACAGTAATACTAGCAAGGAAATTCAGCTTTGTGGGGATCATTAATATTACCCCACTGCGGAAGTTTGCAAGCAGTTGTAAAATCCTCTAGGTCCATGGTATAAGATGTATCATAAATATCAATTAGGACACTAGGAGAATTATGTGTACAGTTATATTTAAACCTCCGCACAAAGGAATCAGCCAATTGATAGTACTGAGGACACTTATCTTGTAAGAAGTCCTCCAGATCAGCATTACACACATACACGTCAAATTCATCCATGAAGCCTGCTTCGACCATAAAATCGTCGGATGGCCACTCACAAGCTCGTACATCTGCGTCCCTCGGCAATTCAACATCTTGCTCATGTATAGCAATCCTGGGTCCTTTCTTTACCGAGGAACCACCTTGGTACATTCTCCTGGACATAATTCTTTTTCTGAAAAAAAATTCTGAAATTTTAGTAACTTCAAAATAAAAGTGAATAAAACTAAACAAGATTGATAGCAACTACTCCTACAAGTGCCTAGAACCTATATCATGCATTAGTATTACTTGGACCTCATAAATTTAACATGCAAGCTCAAGAACAGGGTCACCTATGCAGCAAAAATTTGCAATGAATAAAGCACTAGAACAAAAACTAATTGGACCAATGGAGGAGTCACATACCAAACAACAATCTCCCAAAGCAGTTTTGTGAATGGGGCTTTGAGCAAGGAGATCGAAAATCGCAGCAAAATGAGCTAGAACTCGTGCTTGAGCTGGATGGGAATTTTTTGGGGAAGAAGATGGAGTGTGTGGGTGCTGGCATAAGTGGAGGGGGCCCACCAGGGGGCCACGAGACAGGGGGGCGCGCCCGGGGGGTGGGCGCGCCCTCCACTCTCGTGGCCTGGTGCTTTCCCCTCCCGTAGTGACTTCAGTGCCTAAAATCCTCAAATATTCCATAAAAAATCATACTAAATTTGCAGGGCATTTGGAGCACTTTTATTTTCGGGATATTTTTTTATTGCACGGATAATTCAGAAAACAGACGGATAATACTATTTTTGCTTTATTTATTCTAAATAACAGAAAGTAAAAGAGTGTAAAGAAGGTTGTGCCTTCTAGTTTCATCCATCTCATGATCATCAAAATGAATCCACCTACAAGGTTGATCAAGTCTTGTTAACAAACTCATTCCGAATAACACAGAACCGGAGAAATTTCGAATAACACTAAGTTACCTCAACGGGGATATGAACATCCCCAACAATAAGAATATCATACTTTTTCTTGACAGTAGGGAGAGGAAATTAAAAACCTCCAATAATAATAGTTGGAACTTTTCCAATAGAATTGATGCTATGAACTTGAGATTGTTTCCTCGGAAAGTGTACCGTATGCTCATTACCATTAACATGAAAAGTGACATTGCCTTTGTTGCAATCAATAACAGCCCCTGCAGTATTCAAAAAGGTCTACCAAGGATAATTCACATACTATCGTCCTCGGGAATATCAAGAATAACAAAGTCCGTTAAGATAGTGACATTTGCAACCACAACAGGCACATTCTCACAAATACCGACAGGTATAGCAGTTGATTTATCAGCCATTTGCAAAGATATTTCAGTAGGTGTCAACTTATTCAATTCAAGTCTACGATATAAAGAGAGAGGCATAACACTAACACCAGCTCCAAGATCACATAAAGCAGTTCTAACATAATTTATTTTAATGGAGCATGGTATAGTTGGTACCCCCGGATCTCCAAGTTTCTTTGGTATTCCACCTCTAAAAGTGTAATTAGCAAGCATGGTGGAAATTTCAGCTTCCGGTATCTTTCTTTTATTTGTAATGATATCCTTCATATACTTAGCATAAGGATTTACTTTAAGCATATCAGTTAAGGGCATACGTAAGAACATAGGTCTAATCATTTCAGCAAAGCGCTCAAAATCCTCATCATCCTTTGTCTTGGATGGTTTAGGAGGAAAGGGCTTGAGTTTCTAAACCCATGGTTCTCTTTCTCTACCGTGCTTCCTAGCAACAAAATCTCTCTTATCATAACATTGATTCTTTGATTGTGGGTTATCAAGATCAACAGCAGGTTCAATCTCTACTTCATTATTTTTGCTAGGTTGAGCATCAACATGAACATTATCATTAACATTATCACTAGGTTCATGTTCATCACCTGATTGTGTTTCATCATCAGAGATAGAAATATCATTAGGATTCTCATTTGTGTCTACAACAGGTTCACTAGAAGCATGCAAAGTTCTATCGTTTTTCTTTTTCTTCTTTTTAGAAGAACTAGGTGCCTCTAAGTTATTTCTCTGAGAATCTTGCTCGATTCTCTTAGGGTGGCCTTCAGGATACAGAGGTTCCTGAGTCATTCTACCAGTTCTAGTAGCCACTCTAACAACAAAGTCATTTTTATTATTTAATTCATCAAGCAAATCATTTTGAGCTTTAAGTACTTGCTCAGCTTGAGTAGCAACCATAGAAGCATATTTGCTAATGAGTTTAAGTTCACCTTTAAATCTAGCCATTTGATCGCTCACGCGTCCTATTTCGAAAGCATTATTCTTTAACTCTCTAGCAACATAAGCATTAAAACTTTCTTGTCTAGCCATAAAGTCATCAAATTCATCTAAGCATGGGCTATGAAATTTAGTAGAGGGAATTTCAACTTTATCATATTTATAGAGAGAATTTACCTTTACTACCTGTGTCGGGTTATCAAGACAATGTGGTTCTTCAACAGGTGGTATATTAAGACCATGTATTTCTTCAATAGGTGGTAAATTCTTAACATCTTCAGCTTTAATACCTTTTTCTTTCATTGATTTCTTTGCCTCTTGCATATCTTCAGGACTGAGAAATAAAACACCTCTCTTCTTCGGAGTGGGTTTAGGAATAGGCTCAGGAGTTGGCTCAATTGGTTCAGGAATTGCTTCAGGAATTGGCTCAGGAAGAGTCCAATTATTTTCATTAGTTAACATATTATTCAATAGTAATTTAGCTTCGTCGACTGTTCTTTCCCTGAAAACACAACCAGCACAACTATCCAAGTAGTCCTTGGAATCATCGGTTAGCCCATTATAAAAGATATCAAGTATTTCATTTTTCTTAAGAGGATGATCAGGAAAAGCATTAAGTAATTGGAGAAGCCTCCCCCAAGCTTGTGGGAGATTCTCTTCTTTGATTTGCACAAAATTGCATATTTCCCGCAAGGCAACTTGTTTCTTATGAGCAGGGAAATATTTAGCAGGGAAGTAATAAATCATATCCTGGGGACTACGCACACAACCAGGAGCAAGAGAATTAAACCAAGTCTTAGCATCACCCTTTAAGGAGAACGGAAATATCTTAAGGATATAATAATAGCGAGATTTATCATCATGAGTAAACAGGGTGGCTATATCATTCAACTTGGTAAGATGTGCCACAACAGTTTCAGATTCAAGGCCATAAAAAGGATCAGATTCAACCAAAGTAATTATTTCAGGATCAACAGAGAATTCATAATCCTTATCAGTAACACAGATAGGTGAAGTAGCAAAAACAGGGTCAGGTTTCATCCTAGCATTAAGAGACTACTGCTTCCATTTAGCTAATAATTTCTTAATATCATATCTATCTTTACAAGCAAAGATAGCTCTAACAGCTTCCTCTTCCATAACATAACCCTCAGGAACAACAGGCAATTCATAATCATTGGGAGAACTTTCATCATCACTATCATCAATAATAGCATCTTCAATAATTTCATTCTCTCTAGCCCTAGCAAGTTGTTCATCAAGAAATTCACCTAATGGCAAAGTAGTATCACACACAGAAGTAGTTTCATCATAAGTATCATGCATAGCAGAAGTGGCATCATCAATAACATGCGACATATCAGAATTCATAGCAGTAGCAGGTTTAGGCGTTGCAAGCTAACTAATAACAGAAGGAGAATCTAGTGCAGGCTAGATGGCAGTTCCTTACCTCCCCTCGTAGTTGAGGGAAAAATCTTGGTTCTTTCGTCTTTCAAGTTCCTCATAGTGATCAACAGATATATATCCCAAGTGACTCAAAGCATAGAGCTATGCTCCTTGGCAACGGAGCCAGAAATTAGTCTTGATAACCCACAAGTGTAGGGGATCGCAACAGCTTTCGAGGGTAGAGTATTCAGCCCAAATTTATTGATTCGACACAAGGGGAGCCAAAGAAAATTATAGAGTATTAGCAATTGAGTTGTCAATTCAACCACACTTGGATAATTTAGTATCTGCAGCAAAGTATTTAGTAGCAAAGTAATATGATAATAAAGGTAACGGTAGCAAAAGTAATATTTTTGGGTTTTGTAGTGATTGTAACAATAGCAATGGAAAAGTAAATAAGCAAAACACAAGATGTGAAAAGCTCGTAGGCAATGGATCAGTGATAATTATTTACAGGGAAACTTCCATGAAAAATTCTACATTGTTTCCGTGAGCATGAACACAAGTGCTCAAGGTCGACCTGCACTTCTTCAATGCATAACTTTCCAATCACTTCTCTTTTTGAAAAACTTTTTTAGGCATGAGAGGCAAGTAAATATTTTTTGGTATTTTCATTCTTTTTTTAAAAAAATTATATGTTTCACCCACAACTAAACAGAAACAAAAAGGAAAAACAAAATCTACTTAGTGAAGAAAGTAAACAAGCACACATGAAAATATCAACCCCGCGCTATTGCTCCCCGGCAACGGCGCCAGAAAAGAGCTTGATAATCCCCAAGTGCAGGGAATCATCGTAGCAATTCCCAAAGGTGGAAGTGATAAGTATGGAGTGTCGAGCCCACAAGGAGCCAAAGGTAAGATCAATATTCTCTCAAGCCCTATCTGCCACTGATACGACTCTATGTGCACCGAACGTTTGCTTCCAACTATAAACAAGAAATAAAACTGTGTTGTGGGTATAAAGAGGATAACTTTATATGATATCGGAGAGCTAAAATATAAAAGTAGGTGCTGTTATCATAAAGTTAGAATATCTCTCCCTAATAATAAAGCACGGATTGGGTCTCCGGGTTCACCGTCGTGGCTTTTTATGAAAAGGTCCCTGTAGTTTTTGGATTCAACCCGTGGTACAGATTGAACCGGTATGAATGAAGGGGAAAAAAGGCAGCCACGCTCTGCCTCGCGCCACTCCGTCCCACCCCACCCACCTCCTGCCACGCCCTGCGCGCCGCCGGCCGCCTCCTGCTCGGCCCCGCACAGCATCACCGCGCGCCGTCGGCCGCCTTCTTCCTCCAATCCCATCTCCTCCTCACCCGCGGATTTCTTCGCCGTTTACGGCTCCCCTCCACCAATTGGTCGTGACCTCGCGGGAGGCAGAGGATGGGGTGCGCCGCTGGCGTCCGGCTCCGGAGCTCGAGCAGGCTGATCTCCGCAGAGGCAGAGGATGGGATGGTGTTCTGCACTCGAGACGAGGGGGCTCGAGTAAGGGGATTGGAGGGTGGCGCCGACGGGCTCACGGACGGGGATGGTGAGGGCGGGTGCCAGCAAGATCGAGGCCGGGGATGGAGAGGGCAGTGGTCGGCGAGCTGGAGGTTGAGGATGGGAAGAGGCGGCGCTGCCGACGGCCATGAGTGGAGGAGGGCACGCAACTCCTCTCGCCATGTGTAGATACAGTACTATTTTACAGGCGCAGACAAGAAGGCAGTGTATTGTTCTTGCGCTATGCTGACACATTTGATTTGCCGATTGCATCTAGGAAGGGCTGGTTCTACTACTAGATGTCGGCCCGTCGATGCACTGGGAGCTGCAGGAAGTCCAGAATGTCTGCACCACCCTTGTGCACAAGAAGGCAAGCAACACGAGGAGCGGCGATGGCCGCTGCCTGAGCCTGGCGTTCTTTTTGTTGAGAATCCCTGAGCCCGGTGGTAATGAAGCCTGCCACATTAAATTTGTCCCTCCCCTTGGTTCTTTGTTACTTATTCTTTTGAATTCCTGAAATTTCTCTGCAAAATAAGTCTTGCTTTGCCAGAAGATTGAACTATTTCTTTTCATCTATGATCATCTAATCTCATATATGTGTTCGTTTGAACTTATTTACTCTTTTGACTGTTGATTTGGTTTTCTTTCCCTGAAGATTGAACTGTTTCTTTTTACTTTGATTTATGAACTCCAAGTACTGATGTGCATAATTAAGCATCTGTTCATCAGGTGTCATTGTATATGGACAAGTCTGCGTAAGGACTACCAACCTAGGGAACTATAAATATTCCAATTTGCCAAACTATTTTAATAGACCAGCAATGTTGTTCAGAGACTTTGGTCCTCCTCCACAGCGGGATGCGACCTCCCTGGAGCAGTGGGTCACGCGCATCGTCGGAGGGGGAGAAGATCTTGTTATCTACATCAACGTTGAGTGAACCGCCGTCGAGCTGAAGCGCGCCTCCTATAGCTGCAACCCTATGTTGGCCCTACCCGCGTACGTCCGCTAAGACCGGAAACAGAGCAGAAAAGGAGTTCAAATGACCTCTCTCTGTTTTTCCTCCCTCCGGGAGGGCGTTGCAGGAGTAGTTAAGGCATGCAGAGGTTTGAAAATTGCGCAGGAGGCGGCCTAAGGGTGGCATGGTACAATCCCTCTACTGTCATTTTATATCTCTGAATTTTTTTTGCTGCATGCGCAGGTGTTTCAGGCAGAAACAGTAATAGCATCGACTAGGAGGAGCAAGACAAGAAAAGCTACCATTGCTGGCTAAGCTAGCTGCTACGATGCCCGCCTCTCTTTGCAACGGCCAAAGCCCACAACAATCCATAGTTTGGTGAATTTTTTCTCCCCAGTTTGGTGACTTGGGACGGGTTGTGGGCAACAGCAGTTTAGAAGGATCGGTAGTAGAAACATGAATGTTAAAGCCAATGGGCTAGAAAACTGTAAGGATACTTGATTTGTTTCCATTTCTACCTTTCAGTATTCAGCCTTGCGAGAAAAGGTGCCTCAGGATAGAAGCTTGACATAGGTGAATCAGAATTCAAAAGATCAATGGAAGTTTGCTTATGAAAGTAAAAGATCAATGTACTAATGCATTTTAAGTTTTCAACAGGAGAGTACTTTCTGATGTTTTAATGACCAAGTATTATTGATCTTGAGTGTGTTATTGATCTCCGTTACTAAATAGATGGTGATTTTTGTTACTTTGTGAAGAAGCATTGCATGCAAGACACCATATAAAAAACTGCGGCCCCTGATGCTTCCTTGTGGAATCGCAGCTTGATGGGGCTTGCTGGGCCTCTGGAACACGCAACCGCTAACAAAGAGTAGCTCGAAGGTTTGAACAAATGTACATATTGAAATTTAGAGTTCCAACAATACATATGTGCAAGAGTGTAATGTTCACTTGGAACTTGCTCGTGGTGGAGATGTTCCACACAAAAACAGTGAAGACGACCTGAAACTTCATGAGATAATTTAGTAATTCGGTCTGGTCGGTACATTTCTGCATAAACAAAAAAATATCCAATCAAAGCACATTGGCTTATGATGTTTTTTTGTGTGGGAGTTTTATGATGTATTTTTTGTTAGTACATCGTTTCATTAATGATATTGGATGAGGGGAATAAAAAACATGTGCACATGTAGCTCACTGCCATTGATTAATTTACTGAAAATTGAATCTATAATCAAGACAATGAGTTAGTTCTAGACATGCAAAATTATGAATTAAATTTTTATTAAACCTACAACTTGAAAATTCTGATTTTATATCATATGTGATGTTGTAATAGGAGAGGATTGGACACTCTTCTATCTGATAATGGATTGTTTCCAAGAATGGATCTTGGTACTTTTGAACATTTTTATACTATTGTTTTGTTATTTGCAAAGTTGTTTGAGTTGTATGTGCAAACATATTTGATTGAGTGTTAATTAGTTTTATAGGTTTCCAAGCACATGTTTATTTATTTTGCCGCTACTCACGTCAACCCCAAGAAGTCCATCTATGTGTGCATGGGTGATACAGATAGTGCGGAGAAGGAATCATGTGCGAGATCACTGGTCAATCTGGTCCACAACATCAAATGCCGACGTCCATGGTGCAAGGCAGTGCTTTTCAGAGCAAGCAACCTAGCAACTGCATCGGTGATCAATGGTTTGTTTGAACAACATATATGTGCGATTATACTCGGCTTATATATTGGGTTAGGGGCAGGTGGTAATATTTTACTCTCGTTGCAACACATGAGAACTGAAATAGATCATGACGAACATTGTTAGGGTACGTCCAAATTTCATGTTCAAAAAAGTAATACTAATGTACTCTTGATGGAATTGTGGCTGTTCTTTGGGCTAATGAAGGATTGGGCGAAGTAAAAAGGAAGAATAAATTCCTGGAATGGAATTGTGGGATGTCTAATTCCTATTAAAAAGGAAAGGATGAGGCGAACTAAAAGGAAGGATGGATCTTTGTGCTGCGAGTATATTCACATGCACGATATGTCAATCGTCTCAAGCCTTCACATTCAATTTATGAATTTTTAATTACTCACACCAATATACTCATCCAGATGTCATCAACCTCCTAGACTATGTCCCAGGTCCGACCGTTATTCTGGTTCCCGTGCACTGTGATCCATACCATCCATGGACGTGAACTAGAGGTTGCAAATTCTATGATCACCTCGACGTAGTCATTGAAATGTCGCTCCTATGTAATATTTCGTGTCACTTTGTTAGACTGGTTCGTGAGAGTTTAGATCAGTGAGCCTCAAGTTATTACTGTTTCCAAAGCTCTCTCACACCATGAACAGAACATCAATAGTTGACATTACTCCACTACTCCTTCAACCCCTTTCCTTCCAGAACTAGGAAATCCATGAACGCATTAATTGTTTTTGCAAAGACAGTATGGTTGAAAACACAAATCTTTTTGATGTTGGGAATAATTGACGTCGATCAAAAATTTATTAATTATTATTATATTAGTTTATGTTAAGAAAGTTATTTTCTCCCGTTGCAACGCACGGGCATTTTTGCTAGTATTACTAAATAATATAAATAGCGAGTGTGGAATAATGTTGGATCGGTGTGCGGAATTGTCCTAGGCAATTTTTAACAAGACCGGTGATCACTATTGCAATTTCATACGAGGGAGAGGCAAAAGCTAACATACTTTCTCTAATTGGATCATATGCACTTATGATTGGAACTCTAGCAAGCGTCCTCAAATACTAAAGATCATTAAGGTAAAACCCAACCATAGCATTAAAGCATCAAGTCCTCTTTATTCCCATACGCAATAACCCCCTTACTCGGGTTTGTGTTTCAGTCACTCACCAACCCACTATAAGCGAATCATGAACGTATTGCAACACCCTACAGCTGGAATCCCTCACGCTTGCGAGACACGGAGGGCACCATAGGACAGCATCAAAGTAAAACATACAACTCATACCAATCTAGATCATCAATCAACCCAAAGACAAAAGATATCTACTCAAAACATCATAGGATGGCAACACATCATTGGATCATAATATGTAGCATAAAGCACCATGTTCAAGTAGGGATTACAGCGGGGTGCGGGAGAGTGAACCACGTAAAAGAGATGAGGATGGTGATGATGATGGTGATGTTGATGAATATGATCACCGCGGCAATGATTCCCCTCCTGATGGCACTCAGGTGCCACCAAGAGAGAGGAGGAGAGGTTCTTCCCTTGTGCTTCCTTCTCCATGGCTTTCCCCCTCTGGTCCTTGGCCTTCATGGCGATGATGGCCCCTCCGAGATCCTCCTCCATGGCCTCCAGTGATGATGGCCCCCTCCGGCAGGGTGCCGGAGAGGGCCTAGATTGATTTCTCGTGGCTACAGAGGCTTGCGGCGGCGGAACTTCTGATCTATGTTAATTCCCAAAGGTTTCTCTATTTATAGGAATTTTTGGCATTGGTTTCACGTCAGGGGGGTCTCCGGGCTGTCCACGAGACAGGGGGCGCGCCCTAGGAGGGGGGGGGGCGCCACCCACTCTCGTGGGCAGCCCGGGACTCTTCTGGCCCAACTCCGATGCTCCATGGTCTTCTTTTGGTCCAAAATAAATCGTCAAAAATTGGCACGTCAATTGGACTCCGTTTGGCATTCCTTTTGTGTAAAACACAAAAACAAGGAGAAAACAGGAACTGGCACTGGGCTCTAAGTTAATAGGTTAGTCCCAAAAATCATATAAAATGGCATATAAATGCATATAAAACATCCTAGATGGATAATATAATAGCATGAATACTTCATAAATTATAGATACGTTAGAGACGTATCAGCATCCCCAAGCTTAATTCCTGCTCGTCGTCAAGTAGGTAAATGATAAAAGAAATAATTTATGAAGTGTGAATGCTAGCAGGTGCACAAGTTTGATCAATGATAATTTCAATCACCTTTTCTAGCATCAATATGTGTCATAATAGTAGCTTATCTCATAAAACTTTTCATGGTCAAGTAACAATCTATTCACAATGTCAAGTATGGTTCAGAAACTTCATTGAGAACTAACAAACTATAACCTCAGTCATTGAAGCAATTGCAATTTATCATAACATCAGAAAGAGTCAAGAATATAGCTTTTCAGCAAGTCCACCTACTCAACTATCATATAGTCTTCTACAATTGCTAACACTCACGCAATACTTGTGGTTATGGAGTTTCAGCCGGACACTGAGAAAGATAGGGGCTTATTGTGTTGCCTCCCAACGTATTCACCTTTAGGTGATGTCAACAATAATAGCCCATGCTAACTTACATCCAATTGGATATATATATCTTGATCTTTCAAACACGAGGGGCTTGCCAAAGGATAAAATGAAAAAGGGAAAGGTGAGGATCACCTTGACTCAAGCATAAAGTAAAAACATAAACTAAAAGATAGGCCCTTCGCAGAGGGAAGCAGAGGTTGTCATGCGCGTTTAGGGTTGATGCACAAAATCTTAATGCAAAAGAACGTCACTTTATATTGCCCCTTGTATATGGACCTTTATTATGCATTCCGTCGCTTTTATTACTTCCACAATAAGATCGTACAAAGCTTATTTTCTCTGCACTAATAAGTCATACATATTTAGAGAGCAATTTTTATTGCTTGCACCGATGACAACTTACTTGAAGGATCTTACTCAATCCATAGGTAGGTATGGTGGACTCTCATGGCAAAAATGGGTTTACGGGTATTTGGAAGCACAAGTAGTATCTCTACTTGGTGCAAGGAATTTGGCTAGCATGAGGGAGAAAGGCAAGCTCAACATGTTTGGAAGGTCAATGACAATATACTTTAACTGAGATGTTGGAAAACATAAACCATGACGTTGTCTTCCTTGTCCAACGTCAACTCTTTTAGCATGTCATACTTAATGAGTGCTTCAAATCATAAAAGATGTCCAAGATAATATATTTGTATGTGAACCTCTCTTTTCTTATTACTTCCTATTAATTGCAACGATGACCAAGACTATGTTTGCCAAGTCTCAACAACTTTTATGCCTCATACTTTCTATGTGTGAAGTCATCACTAACCATGTTATAAGCATATGAAACATATAAAAATTCAGATTTATGACATTCAATTCATTCCCCCATTTACTCATAGGATATACATGAAGCACATGAGTAAATGATAAACTACTCCAAAAGATATGAGTGAAGGACACCGAGTAGTCAAATAATTAACTAGCCATGGGAGGGTTCCTTTTTTATTCAATATTTCAGATCCAATGATTTTATTCAAACAACATGTAAAATTGAAAATATGTTCCAAGCAAAACACATATCATGTGACGAATAAAAATATAGCTCCGAGTAAGATGTACCGATAGTTTTGAAGACGAAAGAAGGGATGCCTTCCGGGGCATCCCCAAGCTTAGGCGCTTGAGTATTCCTTGAATATTACCTTGGGGTGCCTTGGGCATCCCCAAGCTTAGGGTCTTTCCACTCCTTATTCTCCTCATATCGATATCTCACCCAAAACTTGAAAACTTCAATCACACAAAACTTAATGGAACTTCGTGAGATAGGTTAGTATGATAAAGAGTAAACCATGCACTTTGGTACTGTAAAAGACAAGGTTCATAATTGTTTTCACATAATGCCTACTGTACCATATCATTTCAACAATTTATATTGAGAAATATAAGCCATAGAAACTAGAAAACAAGCAAATTATGCAATGAAAACAGAACTGTCAGAAACAGAACAGTCTGTAATGATCTGAACAATAACCATACTTCTGCTACTCCAAAAATTATGAAATAAATTGGTGGACGTGAGGAATTTGTCTATTACTCCAAAAAGGATCAGATTCAACCAAAGTAATTATTTCAGGATCAACCGAGAGTTCATAATCCTTATCAGTAACATAAATAGGTGAAGTAGCAAAAATAGGGTCAGGTTTCATCCTAGCATTAAGAGACTGCTGCTTCCATTTAGCTAATAATTTCTTAAGATCATATCTATCTTTACAAGCAAAGATAGCTCTAGCAGCTTCCTCTTCCATAACATAACCCTCAGGAACAACCAGCAATTCATAATCATTGGGAGAACTTTCATCATCACTATCATCAATAATAGCATCTTCAATAATTTCATTCTCTCTAGCCCTAGCAAGTTATTCATCAAGAAATTCACCTAATGGCAAAGTAGTATCACACACAGAAGTAGTTTCATCATAAGTATCATGCATAGCAGAAGTGGCATCATCAATAACATGCGACATATCAGAATTCATAGCAGTAGCAGGTTTAGGCGTCGCAAGCTTACTAATAACAGAAGGAGAATCTAGTGCAGAGCTAGATGGCAGTTCCTTACCTCCCCTCGTAGTTGAGGGCAAAATCTTGGTTCTTTCGTCTTTCAAGTTCCTCATAGTGATCAACAGATATAAATCCCAAGTGACTCAAAGCATAGAGCTATGCTCCCTTGCAACGGCACCAGAAATTAGTCTTGATAACCCACAAGTGTAGGGGATCGCAACAGCTTTCGAGGGTAGAGTATTCAACCCAAATTTATTGATTCGACACAAGGGGAGACAAAGAAAATTATTGAGTATTAGCAGTTGAGTTGTCAATTCAACCACACCTGGATAATTTAGTATCTGCAGCAAAGTAATATGATAATAAAGGTAACGGTAGCAAAAGTAATATTTTTGGGTTTTGTAGTGATTGTAATAATAACAACGGAAAAGTAATAAGCGAAACACAAGATGTGAAAAGCTCGTAGGCAATGGATCAATGATAATTATTTACAGGGAAACTTCCATGAAAAATTCTACATTGTTTCCGTGAGCATAAACACAAGTGCTCAAGGTTGACCCTCACTTCTTCAATGCATAACTTTCCAATCACTTCTCTTTTTGAAAAACTTTTTTAGGCATCAGAGGCAAGTAAATATTTTTTGGTATTTTCATTCCTTTAAAAAAAATTGTATGTTTCACCCACAACTAAACAGAAACAAAAAGGAAAAACAAAATCTACTTAGTGAAGAAAGCAAACAAGCACACACAAAAATATGAACCCCACGCTATTGCTCCCCAGCAACGGCGCCAGAAAAGAGCTTGATAATCCCCAAGTGCAGGGAATCATCATAGCAATTCCCAAAGGTGGAAGTGATAAGTATGGAGTGTCGAACCCACAAGGAGCCAAAGGTAAGATCAATATTCACTCAAGCCCTATCTGCCACTGATACGACTCTACGTGCACCGAACGTTTGCTTCCAACTAGAAACAAGAAATAAAACTGTGTTGTGGGTATAAAGAGGATAACTTTGTATGATATCGGAGAGCTAAAATATAAAAGTAGGTGCTGTTATCATAAAGTTAGAATATATTACTAAATAATATAAATAGCGAGTGTGGACTAATGGTGGATCGGTGTGCGGTATTGTCCTAGGCAATTTTTAACAAGACCGGTGATCACTATTGCAATTTCATATGAGGGGGAGGCAAAAGCTAACATAGTTTGTCTAATTGGATCATATGCACTTATGATTGGAACTCTAGCAAGCGTCCGCAAATACTAAAGATCATTAAGGTAAAACCCAACCATAGCATTAAAGCATCAAGTCCTCTTTATTCCCATACGCAATAACCCCCTTACTCGGGTTTGTGTTTCAGTCACTCACCAACCCACTATAAGCGAGTCATGAATGTATTGCAACACCCTACAACGGGAATCCCTCACGCTTGCGCGACACGGAGGGCACCATAGGACAACATCAAAGTAAAACATACAACTGATACCAATCCAGATCATCAATCAACCCAAAGACAAAAGATATCTACTCAAAACATCATAGGATGGCAACACATCATTGGATCATAATATGTAGCATAAAGCACCATGTTCAAGTAGGGATTACAGCGGGGTGCGGGAGAGTGAACCGCATAAAAGAGACGAGGATGGTGATGATGATGGTGATGTTGATGAACACCGCGGCGATGATTACCCTCCCGATGGCACTCCGGTGCCACCAAGAGAGAGGAGGAGAGGTTCTCCCCCTTGTGCTTCCTTCTCCATGGCTTTCCCCCTCTGGTCCTTGGCCTTCATGGCGATGATGGCCCCTCCGAGATTCTCCTCCATGGCCTCCGATGATGATGGCCCCCTCCAGCAGGGTGCCGGAGAGGGCCTAGATTGATTTCTCGTGGCTACAGAGGCTTGCGGCAGCGGAAATTCTGATCTATGTTAATTCCCAAAGGTTTCTCTATTTATAGGAATTTTTGGCGTTGGTTTCACGTCAGGGGGGTCTCCGGGCTGTCCACGAGACAGGGGGGCGCGCCCTAGGAG
>NC_041381.1:705154556-705156420 GCF_002162155.2 Triticum dicoccoides
TCTTCTGGCCCAACTCCGATGCTCCATGGTCTTCTTTTGGTCCAAAATAAATCATCAAAAATTGGCACGTCAATTGGACTCAGTTTGGTATTCCTTTTCTGTAAAACTCAAAAACAAGGAGAAAACAGGAACTGGCACTGGGCTCTAAGTTAATAGGTTAGTCCCCAAAATCATATAAAATGGCATATAAATGCATATAAAACATCCTAGATGGATAATATAATAGCTTGAATACTTAATAAATTATAGATACGTTGGAGACGTATCAGCATCCCCAAGCTTAATTACTGTTCGTCCTCGAGTATGTAAATGATAAAAGAAATAATTTATGAAGTGTGAATGCTAGCAGGTGCACAAGTTTGATCAATGATAATTTCAATCACCTTTTCTAGCATCAATATGTGTCATAATAGTAGCTTATCTCATAAAACTTTTCATGATCAAGTAACAATCTATTCACAATGTCAAGTATGGTTCAGAAACTTCATTGAGAACTAACAAACTATAATATTAGTCATTGAAGCAATTGAAATTTATCATAACATTAGAAAGAGTCAAGAATAGAGCTTTTCAGCAAGTCCACCTACTCAACTATCATATAGTCTTCTACAATTGCTAACACTCACGCAATACTTGTGGTTATGGAGTTTCAGCCGGACACTGAGAAAGATAGGGGCTTATTGTGTTGCCTCCCAACGTATTCACCTTTAGGTGATGTCAACGATAATAGCCCATGCTAAATTACATCCAATTGGATATATATATCATGATCTTTCAAACACGAGGGGCTTGCCAAAGGATAAAATGAAAAAGGGAAAGGTGAGGATCACCTTGACTCAAGCATAAAGTAAAAACATAAAGTAAAAGATAGGCCCTTCGCAGAGGGAAGCAGAGGTTGTCATGCACGTTTAGGCTTGATGCACAAAATCTTAATGCAAAAGAACGTCACTTTATATTGCCCCTTGTATGTGGACCTTTATTATGCATTCCGTCGCTTTTATTACTTCCACAACAAGATCGTACAAAGCTTATTTTCTCTGCACTAATAAGTCATACATATTTAGAGAGCAATTTTTATTGCTTGCACCGATGACAACTTTCTTTAAGGATCTTACTCAATTCATGGTAGGTATGGTGGACTCTCATGGCAAAAATGGGTTTACTGGTATTTGGAAGCACAAGTAGTGTAACACCCCGGATTCGATGCGCCAGGTGTCCTTCAGTTATTCGCTGTCATTGCCATGTCATTGGCTTGCGTGTTGCACTTTTCCATGTCATCATATGCATTTCATATCATGTCATCATGTGCATCTCATTTTGCATGCGTGTTCGTCTCATGCATCCGAGCATTTTCCCCGTTGTCCGTTTCGCGATCCGGCACTCCTATGTCCTCCGGCGTTCCCTTTTTGCCTCTTCTCTTGTGCGGGTGTTAAATGTTCTCGGAATGGCCCGAGGTTTGTCAAGCGGCCTTGGTATAGCACCGGTAGACCGCCTGTCAAGTTT
Organism: Triticum dicoccoides; assembly: GCF_002162155.2. NCBI lineage: Eukaryota > Viridiplantae > Streptophyta > Magnoliopsida > Poales > Poaceae > Triticum > Triticum dicoccoides. The sequence goes on from NC_041381.1 coordinate 705,156,060, forward strand.
CGTGCCATTTGGAGGTCGTTTGATACTCCAACGGTTAACCGGGTAACCGCAAAGCCTCTTTTGTCTTGCAGCCCAACACCCCTTCCAAAGTGGCCCAAAGCCCAGCAAACTCCCCTCCATGCTCTCGGTCGTTCGATCACGATCGTGTGGCCGAAAACCGCACCTCATTTGGACTCTCCTAGCTCCCTCTACCTATATAAACACCCCTCCCCCGAAATTCGCGGATCAATCCCTGTCCAAACCCTAGCCCCGCTCCCTCTCCGCGCCCGGACATGTCCGCGCCCGCCAGACATCCCGTGCCGCCGCCCCGCGCCAGTGGCCGCCTGCCACGTGGCCTCTCCGCCGCCAGCCACCGCGCCCC
>NC_041381.1:705156933-705192206 GCF_002162155.2 Triticum dicoccoides
CCCAGGCGCGGCCTGCCCAGGCCCGCGCGCGCCGCCCCGCACCCCGCGCGCCCCTCCGCTCCGTCGCCCGGCCGTCCGTCGCAGGCCGCCGCCGCGGGCACCGCCGCGGGTGTCGTTCCGCCCGAGCGCGCCGCCCCTGCTCCTCCTGCCGGCGACCGGAGCCCCTCCGCCGTCGTGCCTCGCCTCCCGGGCCGCATCTCCGGCCCCCGCGCCGCCAGCCCCGCCGCCGTCCATCCCCGCCGTCGGCCGGCCTCCGCGCCGCCCGAGTCGGCCGCCGCCTCCGCCCGCGCGCTGGTGCCGCGCCCCCGCGCCGCCTCCGGCCAGATCCGGGCCGGCGCCACCTGGATCCCCCCCAGCATCTCTGGCCGCCCCCGAGCCCCGCTGGGCTGTCCTCCTCCTCGTCTCTGGCGAGAACTCCGGTGAGCCTCGTAATCCGCGCCCGGGTCAACCCCAGATCCGGAGGTATAATTTCCACTAAGTCCCCGAATCCCTGACATAATCATGCCATGTTCATCACATTGTATCTCTGCATCCGTAGCTCTGTTTCGTGCGTATAATATGTCAAATTGTTCGCCTCGATGAGTACTTCATTTCATTCCATTGCATCATTTCCATTTGAGCTCATCTTGATGCCCGAAATACTGTTGGAAGAGTGCATGGTGATGTTAATCTGCTGAAACTGTTATAACCTGCTCATTTGTCATTTTTGCCATGATTGATGTGTGCATCCTATGAGGTTGATGTCTTCATGTGTTTTGATCTATGCCATGCCATCTTTCCAGGGGTGTATGCCATGTATTTTTGTGATCAATGTGGTGACTAGCACAAGCATGCAAACTAGGCATCGTGATGTTGCTGATTTCAGTCCCTGTTCTGCTGTTATTTTGATGCCATGTAAACTTGATGCTATAGAGAGATCCATGCATATTTTGAGATACTTCAGTAAGGGTGTTTTGAACATGTGGTTATTGTCTATCCATTCATGCCCTTTGTTGCAATTATGGAGTAGTCTAACATGTCATTTGAGTGCTCTACTTTTGCTTCAAAATGTTTCCTGGCAGATTGTTTACATGTTATTCAATATGGCCAAGCTTGCTATAGTTGATCCTTGCATGCTATGGACTTGTTCTTGCCTTGGTTTGTTTCACAAACATGCCTTCTTGATGATGCTATGCTTATCTTGTCATGCAATGACTTGTGGTGAGTGAATCGAGCTTGTTAAGTAGTGTACTTGCTGTTGCTGTTTTGCTACGCTGAATCTGTTATTTCGTGATGCTATATAAACATGTTGCTACTAGTCATTCTATGCATAATCTAGAGATGTTCTATAAACATGTTTTGATCTACATGTTTTTCCCTATCCATCCATGCCCCTGGTTGCATTTATAGCTTGCTGTAGATTTCTCATATCTTGCTCCAAAGTTGCTTGATAATGTTGCTATCAGCCTGTTAACATTAAGTTCCGTTGCTTCCATGCTTATTGTTAGTGATCCATGCACCCTATGAACTTGCTCTTGCCATGCTTAGCTTCATAAACATGCCTTCTTACTGTTGGGTGCCTTGCCATGCCATGCTTTGCTTTGCGGTGAGTGGTTCAAGCTCACCAACATGCCTACTTATCGTTGTTCCTGCCATGTATGAATCTGTAATATAACTTGCTATGTTTATATGGGTGCCATCATATTTTATGATCCTTTTTGGCTCATGGTCAGTAAGGGACTGTTGTTCTATGCATTTAGTAGTATCATGCCATGCCTTTGTTTGCCATGATATGTTCTTATAACATGTTGTTTGATAGCTCTAAACATTGCAACCTGATGTTATTTCTGCTAAAGTCTGGAACTGTTATAACTTGCAATCTTTCCATGTCCTTTTGAGCATGTTCTAGTGATTTCTGGAGATAGCTCAGTGTTCATGTTTTGTTATTCATTACCTGTACTTCATTCCCATGCCTTTTGTTATTTCGTTGGGATGCTGTAGCATATTGATTTGATGCTTGCAATATGCCTAGTTGCTGTTATGGACAGATTGTTGTTATGCCTTGTATAGTGTATGTATTGAACCGTTGCTCCGTTTTGAGTGTGCTCTATATGAAACTTGCTTGTTTTTGCATGTAGCTTCATATTATCATGTTGCATCCTTGTTTTGAGGTGTTTGCTTGATGTTTGTATGCATTTTGCATCAATGACATGCTTATCTTGTTTTGCTCATATCTTCTAGGCCGTAGCTCCGAATCTAATGAACTTTATATGTAACTTGACTAGAATTTCATGTAGTTCATCGTGGTGCATCTTAACTTTCTGTTTAACAACTTCAACTTAATGTTTGTTCAGATCTGGAACAATTTCGAAATTTGCATATGAGGACTTACCGGAATTGTTATATGTCGTTTCCGGCCTCATTTAAACTTGTTTTGATGTGTTGTTCTTGTTTGCATCATCTCTTGCCATGAGTAGCTTCATGTAGCTTTGTCATGCATCATGCTTGTTGTGCATCATGTCTTGTTCATGTGTGGTGTGTTTACCATGTTGTGTGCTTCTTCTCGATAGTTCCCGTTTCGTTGCGATCGTGAGGATTCGTTCGTCTACGTGTGGTTCGTCTTCGTGGCTTCATCTTCTTCATGGACTCGTTCTTCTTCCTAGCGGGATTTCAGGCAAGATGACCGCTACCCTGGATCTCACTACTATCATTGCTATGCTAGTTGCTTTGTTCTATCGCTATGCTGCGTTACCTATCATTTGTTCTTCAAGCCTCCCAAATTTCCATGAACCTCTAACCTTTGACACCATTCCTAGCAAACCATTGCTTGGCTATGTTACCGCTTTGCTCAGCCGCTCTTATAGCGTTGCTAGTTACAGGTGAAGTTGAAGATTGCTCCATGGTGGACAGGGTTATGTTGGGATATCACAATATCTCTTATATTATTAATGCATCTATATACTTGGTAAAGGGTGGAAGACTCGGCCTTTTGCCTGGTGTTTTGTTCCACTCTTGCCGCCCTAGTTTCCGTCATACCGGTGTTATGTTCCTGGATTTTGCGTTCCTAACGCGGTCGGGTGATTTATGGGACCCCCCCTGATAGTTCGCTTTGAATAAAACTTGTCCAGCAAGGCCCAACCTTGGTTTTACCATTTGCCTCACCACCACCTATACCCTTCCCTTGGGTCGGCCAACCCGAGGGTCATCTTTATTTTAGCCCCCCCGGGCCAGTGCTTGTCTAAGTGCTGGTCCGAACTAGAGTCCTTTGCAGTGCCCCCTCAGGGAAACTTGAGGTCTGGTTTTAGTTGTATGGAGTGCTCATCCGGTGTTTCCCTGAGAACGAGATATGTGCAGCTCCTATCGGGATGTCGGCGCATCGGGCGGTCTTGCTGGTCTTGTTTTACCATTGTCAAAATGTCTTGTAAACCAGGATTCCGAGACTGATCGGGTCTTCCTGGGAGAAGGTCTATTCCTTCGTTGATCGCGAGAGCTTGTCATGGGCTAAGTTGGGACACCCCTGCAGGGTTTAAACTTTCGAGAGCCGTGCCTGCAGTTATGTGGCAGATGGGAAGTTGTTAATGTCCGGTTATAGATAACTTGACACCAGATCCGAATTAAAACGCATCAACCGCGTGTGTAGCCGTGATGGTCTCTTCTCGGCGGAGTCCGGGAAGTGAACACGGTTTCTGTGTTATGTTTGACGAAGTAGGAGTTCAGGATCACCTCTTGATCATTGCTAGCTTCACGACCGTTCCTTTGTTTTCTCTTCCCGCTCTCATTTGCGTATGTTAGCCACCATATCATGCTTAGTCGCTGCTGCAACCTCACCACTTTACCCCTTCCTTTCCCATTAAGCTTTGCTAGTCTTGATACCCATGGTAATGGGATTGCTGAGTCCTCGTGGCTCACAGATTACTACAACAACAGTTGCAGGTACAGGTTATGCGATGATCATGACGCGAGAGCGATGTTTGCTTGTTTTGGAGTTCTTCTTCTGCTTCTTCTTCGATCAGGGGATAGGTTCCAGGTCGGCAGCCTCGGCTAGCAGGGTGGATGTCGTTTGAGTTTCTGTTTGTGTTTCATCCGTAGTCGGATGGTGCTCTCTTGTATGATGTTGTTGTATTCGTGTGGCATTGTATGCCTCTTGTATGTATCCCCATCTATTATGTAATGTTGATGTAATGATATCCACCTTGCAAAAGCGTTTCAATATGCGGGTCTATCCTTGGTGGGACCTTCGAGTTCCTTTTGGATAGGGTCGCATATTGGGCGTGACAAGTAGTATCTCTACTTGGTGCAAGGAATTTGGCTAGCATGAGGGAGAAAGGCAAGCTCAACATGTTTGGAAGGTCAACGACAATATACTTTAATTGAGATGTCAGAAAACATAAACCATGACATTGTCTTCCTTGTCCAATGTCAACTCTTTTAGCATGTCATACTTAATGAGTGCTTCACAATCATAAAAGATGTCCAAGATAATATATTTGTATGTGAACCTCTCTTTCCTTATTACTTCCTATTAATTGGAATGATGACCAAGACTATGTTTTCCAACTCTCAACAACTTTTATGCCTCATACTTTCTATGTGTGAAGTCATCACTAACCATGTTATAAGCATATGAAACATATAAAAATTTAGATTTATGACATTCAATTCATTCCCCCATTTACTCATAAGATATACATGAAGCACATGAGTAAATGATAAACTACTCCAAAAGATATGAGTGAAGGACACCGAGTAGTCAAATAATTAACTAGCCATGGGAGGGTTCCTTTTTTATTCAATATTTCAGGTCCAATTATTTTATTCAAACAGCAAGTAAAATTGAAAATATGCTCCAAGCAAAACACATATCATGTGACGAATAAAAATATAGCTCCGAGTAAGATGTACCGATAGTTTTGAAGACGAAAGAGGGGATGCCTTCCGGGGCATCCCCAAGCTTAGGCGCTTGAGTATTCCTTGAATATTATCTTGGGGTGCCTTGGTCATCCCCAAGCTTAGGGTCTTTCCACTCCTTATTCTCCTCATATCGATATCTCACCCAAAACTTGAAAACTTCAATCACACAAAACTTAATGGAACTTCGTGAGATAGGTTAGTATGATAAAGAGTAAACCATGCACTTTGGTACTGTAAAAGACAAGGTTCATAATTGTTTTCACATAATGCCTACTGTACCATATCATTTCTACAATTTATATTGAGAAATATAAGCCATAGAAACTAGAAAACAAGCAAACTATGCAGTGAAAACAGAATCTGTCAGAAACAGAACAGTCTGTAATGATCTGAACAATAACCATACTTCTGCTACTCCAAAAATTATGAAATAAATTGGTGGACGTGAGGAATTTGTCTATTAATCTTCTGCAAAAATAATCAACTCAAAAGCACTCTTCTCTAAAAAATGACAGCTAATCTCGTGAGTGCAAAGTTTCTGTTTTTTACAGCAAGATCACATTAACTTTCACCCAAGTCTTCCCAAAGGTCTTACTTGGCACTTTATTGAAACAAAAGCTATAAAACATGATTACTACAGTATCTTAATCATGTAGACACACAAAAACAGTAAGGGAAATGTCGTGGAAGACTGACCCGCGGACACCTATGGGGCCGGCGGACCGGGCCCCTTTCGGTTCGGCGGGGGGCGGAGATCGCACGAAGAGCAGATCGAGGCGAAGCACACGAGCGGTTTACCCAGCTTCGGAGCTCTCCGGAGAGATAATACTCCTACTGCTGCATGTCTGATTGTATTGAGTTCTTGCTCGGGAGCGCTAGATGCTACAGTACACACTAGCTGCTAACGAGACCGAGCCTGAGTGCTTTCTGGCTTCGAACCTCTCGAACCCCCCTCTATGTTGCGCATGGGCCTCCTTTTATATGCTCAAGGGGTCACCGACAGGTGGCAAGGTAGACAAGGGCAAAAATGGAAATGTGTTGCGGTTGGTACAACTACTTGTACATTGTATCATACCTAACCCTGACGGCAGGGGACAAAGGCATTAAATGCCCGTCTGTGTCGCCCAAACAGTGCAAAAAGGGACCGTCAGGGGCGCCACCGCTTGCCACGATGGCAATCTTGTCAGCGTCGCTTGCCACCTCGCACCGCTGGCTGCACAGCCTCTCGCCACGCGCGCCTGGAAAGATCCCAGGGCGACACGTTGGTGGATGTGCTGGAGCGTGGGTACAGAGTGGTAGCTTGCCGCGGCAAGCGCCTTGCCGCGGTCGTTGTCTTGTCGCGTCCGGAAGCTTGTCGCTCGCCGGGCCTTGCCGGGACGCGTGGCGCGTCGCAGCAAGTTCCTTGAGATGCCTCGCTTGGCCTTCCAGGCAAGCTCCTCTTGCCGGGGCCTCGTCTCCTTGTCTTGAATACTTTGTTCTTGAATGGCTCCAAAGGAGCCACGGAGGACCTTGGCGGTCACCCGGCAAGCCTTACCGCGGGGTGCTGCGACTGCCCGTGCACAAGTTCGGGATACTAGGGTACCCCTACTCTAGTACACCGACAGGAGCCCCCGGGCCTGGGCCACACACGGTGCCGAGCGCTGTTGGGCCAGGCCCAAAACAGGGCACGGGCACGCGCGGCCTGGGTCACGCCGTACCTTACTCCGTATCCACCACGCCCTCCCCTAACGACACACGTTGAATGCGGCATCGTGGGAGAGATTGTGGGTGGTTTCTTTATTCGGAAAAACGGAACGTCCGCCCCCTCCATCTTTATAAGCGGGGGAAACAGGGGCAGTTCGCCCATCTCGCCAGTTGCTATTCCAATCTTAGAAATCCTCCGTTGCTCTCCCCTTCTTCCCGAAGCCGAAAGAGAGCAGCGCTCCGCCCCCATCGCCACCAGCACTACCAACACCGTCGATCTCCCCTACCACCTCCGCCATGGCTCCGAAAGCCGGCAAGGGGAAGGCCGTGAAGATGACCGAGGCGCAGCGGCTCGCGGCGCTGCGAAGGGAGCGGACAACCTTCCCCCAGCTCGCCGCGAAGGAGCTGAGGCATTACTACTACCTCTTCTGGTCGACGGAGACGCGAGCGCATCCGCGCACGAAGGTACTCTCCGCCGCCGCTTCAGAACGGGCTCCGAATGGATATCCCTTCTTCGCGCTGTTCTTCTACTGCGGGCTCTGCCCGCCTTTCTCTGAATTTTTCTGTGACATCATGAACACCTACGGGTTCCACCTCCTTGACTTCACCCCCAATGCCGTTCTGACCATGGCAGTTTTCGCACATCTCTGCGAAAACTTTGTCGGAGTCCACCCAAATGTAGCTCTCTTTCCCCACTTCTTTATGCCCCGGGTTGAGAGAGGAGAGCCCTTATCCGGCGGAATCGCCTGGATCTCGAGAGCCGGCAAGAAGGAAGCTTATCTGGAGGGTGAGCTCCGCGGCAAGTGGGAGGAATGGAGGGCGGACTGGTGCTGGATCGTCGAGGAGAACCCGCAGCCGTTTACTGCCCAGCGCCAAGCCCCTGTAGTGCGCGGCAATGATTGGAGCAGCGTGGCCCCGGAAGACGACAGGCTGAAGATTGCCGTCACCAGGATCCTTCGCCTCAGGCCTGCCGGGCTCACCGTAGGCGCCGTTGGCGCAGATTTTCTTCGCCGCCGCATCGCCCCCCTACAGGAGAGGAGGAGACCCGCCTGGGAGTTCGGGGGTGCGGCGGACATCATGAGGCTGCGCCCAGGCCTCAACTTCAACTTCACTGTCCTGGAATTGGACGCGATGCTCAAGGAATTGTTCAAGCACGACCCTCAACATCCCGAATGGTTCAGGTTGCCGAAGGGTGTCGTTCCGCTGTGCAACAATTCCTCGCTCGACCGTATCCGCGCAATGATGCCGCTGTGCGATTCGCATGGACTTGTCCCAACTTGGCAAGAGCCTGCGGACGACGTTGTGCAGGAGTTCTTCGACGGCTTGGTGGAAGTGGCGGTCCGCGCCGATGAACAGAAGAGCCTCACCCGCGACACCACCGATGCAGAGATGCAGCGCATCGCCACTAGGGCGGAAGAGGCGGCGGCAGCCGCTGCCGCGGGCGAGTTTGGATTCACCGTGGAGGAGGCAGAGGCAACAGAGGCGGCAAGCCTTGCCGAGCGAGAATGGCTTGTTGGCGAGGGAGAGCTTGCCGGCGAAGGAGAGCTTGCCGGCGAGGAAGAGCTTGTCGCGCCTGAAGTCGAGTCGAGCGAGCCCGTCGAGGGTGCGAGCGACTCGTTGGAGACCGACTCCTCTTCCTCCTCGTCTTCAGACAGCCCGCCGCAAGCAGAGCCCCCAGCTCCACCAAGAAGGCATCTCCGCAAGGCCGGGGATGTAGCAGGGCGGCAGAGGAGCCAACAGCCGCCGCGCCGCGCGACACGCTCCACCGGGGCAAGCACTGTTGCTGCGGGAGCGTCTCACGCCGCTGCGGCAACTGGAGCAGGGTCCTCTCGGACCACCGCTTCTGATCCTGCCGCCGCCCCCGCCAAGCGGTCAAGGGAACCCACTCCTCCGCCTCGTCGCACCGAAGGTGGGCCGAACTTCGACCTCTCCGCGCTCAGCTCCGACGAGGAAGAAGAAGAGTAAGATTCTTTGTTGTACTTGTATTCCTTCAATTCTTGCTGTTTTGTCTTGTATCTAATTTGGTTTACTCTGAACTCATTCCTTTTCAGGACGCTGGCCCAGAGAGCGGCGAAGAGAGCCAAGGTCCCGGTGATTGTCATCGAGGACGAACCTACCGCGACAGCAGGGGGCGCGCCTGAGACCACCTTGCCGGACCCGACAACTATTCCCCAAAGCAGCCCCCAGCACAGCCCCCAGCGTAAGTAGATGGTTTACTTTTTGCTGTTAGGTGCGCATGGGTGCTCTTCCTTTGCTGACGTCTAACTATTGGATTGTGCAGGAGCAAAGCAGCCTCACCAGGAGCGCCCGGAAGCCACCCCGTCACGCCATCTGCTTCGACTACACTGCCAAGGAAGGATTCCCCGGCAAGGGAGCGTTCTCCGGCAAGGGAGAAGTCTCCGGCAAGGGAGAGTTCTCCGGCAAGGGACGGCACCAGCGACCCCCCGGTGGCGGAGATCGTGACTGTAGATCCCAGTGCAGGTAATCCTCTTGCTTGAAAACTTCCCTTGTGTTCTTCTTCTTCTGATTTTATTTTTGGATATTTGCTTGACTTTTCTCCCTCTTCCGGCCTTCAGATACACTTGACACGGAGCCGATGGAGATCGAGGTCGCCGACAAGGAGAACGCGCGCGGCAACATCGACGACGATGCTGCCACTGAAGAAGCAGCTGGCGCTGAGGATCCCGGCGGTGAAGAGGCCGCCAAAGCTGCCGCCGTAGGAGCTGGCGAGGGATCTGGCGATCGCACTGACGACCCCAAGGCCGCAGGAGCACAAGGCGCTACGCCGACCACCGATCCCTCCGCTGCTGCCACAGCGCCAAGCTCCGAAGAGCCCCAGCCCGGCGCCTATTTGAAGGCCGGCGATGGCGTCTTCATCAAGCTCCCCTGGGCGTCAAGCTCCAGGGCGCCGGTCGAAGGAGAAACCTTTGATGGAGAAGTGCTCGCCTCCGCTGGGCTGACGCTGGTTGATGCGCCGAGTAGCAGCAGCGGCGAGTCTGAGGAGGAGCAACTGCTGCGGAAGTTGGTGTCGCTCTACCGCGCTCGGCAGGCCAAGCTGGAATCCCGAGAAGCGCTTGTCGCGAGGGCGGGAGTGGACATTGAGAAGCACGCGGAGGAGCTCCGGGGTCGTAACCAGGAAGCCCTCCGGTCCCTTGCAGAGGAGCGGGTGCAACTCGCCGAGGCACGGAAAGCCTTCCTCCTCGAGAAGGCCGAAGCTGAAGAGCAACAACGGCTTGTCGCCGAGGAGTTGTTTGCGCGGGAGGGTGAGTTGGCGCAGCGGAAGGTCAACCTTGACAGCCACGAGGAGGAACTTGCCGCGCGCGAGCAAACATTTGGCGGGGCTCTCAAGGAAGCAAAGGATGCTGCCGCGGCTGCCGAGGCCGCCAAGAAGGAGCTGGAGGCGAAGGTGGCGCAGCTGGAGGCCGATCTCAAGGCGAGGGGCGAAGAGCTTGCCGCGCTCAAGCGCGAGCGTGAGAAGGACGCCTACACCCTTGGCGAGCTGCAGGGTAGTCTCGTCGAGAAGGGCAAGGAGCTTAGCACCGTCAAGGACTCCAATGCAAATCTTGAGTTGAAGTTGGCTACTTTGACCAAGACGCTGGACGGCGCCAGGGAGCAGGAGGTGGCCTTGAAGGAGGAGATCAAAGCCAACGAGGCGCTGCTGGCGAGTGCTGCCGCCACCCAGAACACCTTCAGGGAGAATGTGGAGCTCTGGACGGAGGGTCTTGTGAATATCGCCGCAGTCATTGACGGGGAGCTGGCGCAGCTGGGGTGGAGGATCTCGGGTATTCCTCCGATGAGAATCTCCAACCCAGCGCCAAGCTCACCTTGTTCTTCAAAGGCGTGGCGACGGCCCTCCAGCGACTCCGGGAGAGGATCCCAAAGTAGCTGGCCGATGAGTCGCGCACGATCTGCGCGGGAGTTCTTCAAAAGGTGCTGGTGAAGGTGGCCTTCCGCAACCCGGGCCTCAACCTCACCAATGTCCTCAAGAAGCTGCCGCCGAATGCTGATCTGGAAGCGCTCAAGGCCCTTGTCGCACCCATTGTGGACAAGGTGAACAAGGTCAAGAGGGTTGATGGCGACCGCGTAGATTAGGCCGCCCGTTTTCTCTTTTTCTTGTCGCTGCTGGTCATGTTACGAGAACAATCTATTAGAGCTACGACAAGCTATCTTGTAATATAACTTTATTTTGGGTATCGATTGCTGTGTTATTTCCTTTACTTGATTCCTTCCTTTGTATGTTTTTGCCCTATGCTTTTAGGGAACTTGCCGGTGCGGGCACCTTAGCCGCGAGCGCTGAGTGCGGGACGTCAGCCGCCTGCTGGCGGTGCCGCTACCGACAAGAAATCTTGTCTCAACTAGTCGCAGCTCACTTAAGTTGTTGAGCGGACTCGAAACAAAGTAAGGGCGCAACTAGCTACGAGTTGGTTCCTCCGCGCACAGGTTTTCCATACAAAGCACGGTCGTTCGAGGAAGATAACTTAAATTTTTTAAAACTGATTGCTCAAACTTTGGCAACTTAGCTTTTCTATCGTTTGCTTCCCGGTAAGGCGAAACTTTCTTGAACGATGCCTGGTCCACACCATTATCTTCTCCTTTCCCCCCGGCAAACTTCTGGGCGAGGGAACCTTCCTTTCTTTGGGAAAGAGAAAGAAGAGAAAATAAAGATATGGAGCCTTACGGCTTGTTATTGCTTACCGGGGGCAGGTGCTGCACAAAATGTCAGATAACACATGCAAAAAATAGAAAGCATGAAATTGACAAGATGTGCGGAGCACATGAGCTTTATTTATGCACGGGGTCTGCGCCCGGCTTTGTACAAATGATTACATGCAACAGCGGCAAGACTTGTACAAAAGGTGGTTGCCGGAACAGGTTCCGGCAACCGCGCCTTACGGGTAAAACTTACGAAGATGCTCAATGTTCCAGGAGTTGCTCACCGGAATGCCATCTTCGGTCTCAAGGCAGACAGCGCCAGGCCTAGTGACTCGTTTCACCCGGTAAGGGCCTTCCCACTTCGGCGTCAACTTGTTGGAATTCTTGGCGGACTGAACGCGCCGAAGAACAAGGTCGCCTTCCTCGAGACTTCTGGCATTAACTTTGCGGCTATGATAGCGGCGCAAAGCTTGCTGGTATCGAGCAGCTCGTACAGCAGCCTGAAGACGGTCATCCTCAAGGAGCAGCGCGTCATCTTGTCGCAGCTGCTCTTGCTCAAACTCATCATAAGCGAGCACTCAAGGTGACCCGTATACGAGTTCCGCGGGGAGAACTGCCTCTGCTCCATAGACTAGAGCGAAAGGTGTCTGGCCAGTGGCTTGATTTGGCGTCGTCCTGATCGACCAAAGAACCACCGGCAGCTCCTCAATCAAGTTCTTTCCGCACTTGTGCAGCCTGTCGAAAGTCCTGGTCTTGAGCCCGCGCAGCACTTCAGCATTTGCCCTCTCCGCTTGACCGTTGCTTCTCAGGTGAGCAACAGAAGCGAAGCAGACCTTGGCGCCAAGATCTTGGACGTACTGCATGAAGGTGCGGCTCGTGAATTGCGTGCCTTGTCGGTGATGATCCTGTTAGGGATCCCGAAGCGGCAAACAATCGACCTGAAGAACTTGACTGCTGACTGTGCTGTCACCTTCCTCACTGCTTCCACTTCCGGCCACTTTGTGAACTTGTCGATTGCAATGTACAAGTACTCAAAGCCCCCGACAGCTCGGGGGAAAGGGCCGAGGATGTCGAGCCCCCAGACCGAAAATGGCCAGGATAAAGGGATCGTCTGGAGAGCTTGAGCTGGCTGGTGTATCTGCTTCGAATGTAACTAGCACGCTTCACACTTTTTTACTTGTGCAGTTGCATCCTGGCGTGCTGTCGGCCAAAAGAAACCTTGCCGGAACGCTTTGCCGGAAAGTGCTCTTGCGCCAATGTGATGACCACATATGCCTCCATGTATCTCTGCCGACAGCTTTTGTCCATCTTCCCGGTGAATACACTTCAATTTCACACCGTTGAGTCTTCTTTTGTACAGTGTGTTGTCGACAAACTGGTACATACTTGACTGCCGGGCTACTCTTTCCGCTTCTTCTTGCTCTTCGGGAAGTTCTCCTGTCTGAAGGAAACGGACAATCTGCTGTGCCCATGCTGGAGCTTGCGGCTCGACAACAAGGACTAAAGGTGCATATGCTGCTGCAGGAACATCCGCTTCTACGGCAAGAACCTGCGGCTCAGCCGGAGCTTGACGTTCCCCGGCAAGCTTGCCGGGGCAAAACTTGTCGGGAGCGTTTGCTTCATTGGAACAAACCCTAGGGCTTGCCGGAGCAGACTGCTCCTCAGCATTCTTGGTGTTGATCTTGGGGACCTTCTTGGCGGCGGTTTCGGGGAGCTCTGCCGGAAAGTAGTCACCAGAAATCAACTTCCTCTTCTTGCTTTGTCCAGTTGATGGCGTTACGGACGGTTGAGTCAGTTTGAGCACAAAGATCCCTGGTTCCACAGGTAACTTAAGTGCGGCGCACTTTGACAGGCCGTCGGCAATGTCGTTCTGAGCTCTTGGAACATGTTCCATCTGTAGGCCATCAAAGTGCACTTCCAACTTTCTCACTTCATCAACGTAAGCTTCCATCAACGGACTCTGATAGTTCTTGTTCACTTGGCGGACGACAAGCTGCGAGTCACCCCTGACAATGAGCTTCTTGATCCCAAGGTGTGCTGCGATCCTGAGACCGGCAAGCAAACCTTCATACTCTGCGGTATTGTTTGTTGCTTGCTCCTTGGGGAAGTGCATCTGGACGACGTACTTGAGGTGTTCTCCGGTGGGTGCAACAAGTAGCACGCCCGCACCGGCGCCTTGCAGCGAGAAGGCACCATCAAAGTACATCAGCCACTCTTTGCTTGCTTCCTTGACGGGGATGCTCGTTTCTGGAATTTCTTCATCTGGTGTTGGCGTCCACTCTGCTATGAATTCTGCCAATGCTCTGCTTTGGATAGTTGAAGTGCTCTCAAACTTGAGGCCAAAGCTTGACAGTTCCAGTGCCCACTCGACAATCCTGCCTGTTTGTCGTGGGAAACGAACACCTATGGGGCCGGCGGACCGGGCCCCTTTCGGTTCGGCGGGGGGCGGAGATCGCATGAAGAGCAGATCGAGGCGAAGCACACGAGCGGTTTACCCAGCTTTGGAGCTCTCCGGAGAGATAATACTCCTACTGCTGCTTGTCTGATTTGTATTGTGTTCTTGCTCGGGAGCGCTGAATGCTGCAGTACACACCAGCTGCTAACTAGACCGAGCGTGGGTGCTTTCTGGCTTCGAACCTTTCGAACCCCCCTCTACGTTGCGCATGGGCCTCCTTTTATATGCTCAAGGGGTCACCGATAGGTGGCAACGTAGATGAGGGTAAAAATGGAAAAGGAATGCGGTTGGTACAACTACTTGTACAGTGTATCATACCTAACCCTGACGGCAGGGGACAAAAGCATTAAATGTCCGTCTGTGTCGTCCAAACAGTGCACAAAAAGGACCGTCAGGGGCGCCACCGCTTGCCACGATGGCGATCTTGTCAGTGTCGCTTGCCACCGCGCACCCCTGGCTGCACAGGCTCTCGCCACGTGCGCCTGGAAAAGCCCCAAGGCAACACGTTGGTGGATGTGCTGGAGCGCGGGTACAGAGTGGTAGCTTGCCGCGGTGAGCGCCTTGCCGTGGTCGTTGTCTTGTCGCGTCCGGATGCTTGTCGCTCACCGGGCCTTGCCGGGACGCGTGGCGCGTCGCGGCAAGTTCCTTGGAATGCCTTGGTTGGCCTTCCCGGCAAGCTCCTCTTGCCGGGGTCTTGTCTCCTTGGCTTAAACACTTTGTTCTTGAATGGCTCCAAAAGAACCACGGAGGACCTTGCCGGTCACCCGGCAAGCCTTGCCGCGGGGCGCTGCGACTGCCCGTGCACAAGTTCGGGATACTAGGGTACCCCTACTCTAGTACACCGACAGGAGCCCCCGGGCCTAGGCCACACACGGTGCCGAGCGCTGTTGGGCCAGGCCCAAAATAGGGCATGGGCACGCGCGGCCTGGGTTACCCTGTATCTTACTCCGTATCCACCGCGCCCTCCCCTAACGGCACGCGTTGAATGCGGCATCGCGGGAGAGATTGTGGGTGGTTTCTTTATTCGGAAAGGCGGAACGTCCGCCGCCTCCGTCTTTATAAGTAGGGGAAACAGGGGCAGTTCCCCCATCTTGCCAGTTGCTGTCCCAATCTCAGAAATCTCCGCCGCTCCCCCCTTCTTCCAAAGCCGAAAGAGAGCAGTGCTCCGCCCCCCGTCGCCACCAGCACCACCAACGCCGCCGATCTCCCCCACCACCTCCGCCATGGCTCCAAAAGCCGGCAAGGGGAAGGCCGTGAAGTCGGCCGAGGCGCTGCGGCTCGAGGCGCTGCGAAAGGAGCGGGCAACCTTCCTCCCCGAGCTCGCCGCGAAGGAGCTGAGGGAGTACTACTACCTCTTCTGGTCGACGGAAACGCGAGCGCATCCGCGCACGAAGGTACTCTCCGCCGCCGCTTCGGAACGGGCTCCAAATGGATATCCCTTCTTCGCACTGTTCTTCTACTGTGGGCTCTGCTCGCCTTTCTCTGAATTCTTCTGCGATATCATGAACACCTACGGGTTCCACCTCCTTGACTTCACCCCCAACGCTGTTCTGACCATGGCAGTTTTCGCACATCTCTGCGAAAACTTTGTCGGAGTCCACCCAAACGTAGCTCTCTTCCGCCACTTCTTTATGCTCTGGGTTGAGAGAGGGGAGCCCTTATCTGGCGGAATCGCCTGGATCTCGAGGGCCGGCAAGAAGGAAGCCTATCTGGAGGGAGAGCTCCGCAGCAAATGGGAGGAGTGGAGAGCGGAGTGGTGCTGGATTGTCGAGGAGAACCCGCAGCCATTCACCGCCCAGCGCCAAGCCCCAGTAGTGCGTGGCAACGATTGGAGCAGTCTGGCCCCGGAAGACGATAGGCTGAAGATTGGCGTCACCCGGATCTTGCGCCTCAGGCTTGCCGGGCTCACTGTAGGCGCCGTAGGCGCAGATTTTCTTCGCCGCCGCATCGCCTCCCTGCAAGAGAGGAGGAGACCCGCCTGGGAGTTCGGGGGTCCGGCGGACATCA
This sequence comes from Triticum dicoccoides, assembly GCF_002162155.2. NCBI lineage: Eukaryota > Viridiplantae > Streptophyta > Magnoliopsida > Poales > Poaceae > Triticum > Triticum dicoccoides. The sequence continues at coordinate 705,172,622 of NC_041381.1, forward strand.
TGAGGCTGCGCCCGGGCCTCAATTTCAACTTCACTGTCCTGGAACTGGACGCGATGCTCAAGGAGCTGTTCAAGCACGACCCTCAACATCCTGAATGGTTCAGGCTGCCGAAGGGCGTCGTCCCGCTCTGCAACAATTCCTCGCTCGATCGCATCCGTGCAATGATGCCTTTGTGCGATTCGCATGGAATTGTTCCAACTTGGCAAGAGCATGCGGACGACGTTTTGCAGGGGTTCTTCGACGGCTTGGTGGAAGTGGCGGTCCGCGCCGATGAACAGAAGAGCCTCACCCATGACACCACCGATGCGGAGATGCAGCGCATCGCCACTAGGGCGGAAGAGGCGGCGGCAGCCGCTGCCGCGGGCGAGTTTGGATTCACCATGGAGGAGGCCGAGGCAGCAGAGGCGGCAAGCCTTGCCGATCGAGATGAGCTTGTCGGCGAGGGAGAGCTTGCCGGCGAGGAAGAGCTTGCCGGGGAGGAAGAGCTTGCCGGGCCTGACGTCGAGTCAAGCGAGCCCGCCGAGGGCGCGAGCGGCTCGCCATCTTCCAGCAGCTTGCCGCAAGCAGAGCCCCCAGCTCCACCAAGAAGGCGTCTCCGCAAGGTCGGGGACGTAGCAGGGCGGCAGAGGAGCCAACAGCCGCCGCGCCGCGTGACACGCTCTACCGGGGCAAGCACCGTTGCCGCGGGAGCGTCTCACGCCGCTGCGGCAACTGGAGCGGGGTCCTCTCGGACCACCGCTTCTGATCCTGCCGCCACCCCCGCCAAGCGGTCCAGGGAACCTACTCCTCCACCTCGTCGCGCCGAAGGTGGGCCGAACTTCGACCTCTCCACGCTCAGCTCCGACGAGGAAGAAGAAGAGTAAGATCCTTTGCTGTACTTGTAGTTTCTTCAATTCTTGCTGTTTTGTCTTGCATCTGATTTGCTTTACTCTGAACCTATTCCTTTTCAGGACGCTGGCCCAGAGAGCGGCAAAGAGAGCCAAGGTCCCGGTGATCATCATCGAGGACGAACTCACCGCGACAGCAGGGGGCGCGCCCGAGACCACCTTGCCGGACCCGGCAATCATTCCCCAAAGCAGCCCCCAGTGCAGCCCCCAGCGTAAGTATATGGTTTACTTCCTGCTGTTAGGCGCACATCGGTGCTTTTCCTTTTGCTGACATCTGACTGTTGGTTTGTGTAGGAGCAGAGCACCCTCACTAGGAGCACCCGGAAGCCACCCTCGAGATGCTATCTGCTTCGACTACGCCGCCAACGGAGGATTCCCCGGCAAGGGAGCGTTCTCCGGCAAGGGAGAAGTCTCCAGCAAGGGGCAGTTCTCCGGCAAGGGACGGTTCTCCGGCAAGGGACAACACCAGCGACCCCCCGGTGGTGGAGCCATGACTGCAGATCCCAGTACAGGTAACCCTTCTTGCTTGAAAACTTCCCTTGTGTTCTTCTTCTTCTGATCTTCTTTTCGGATTATTTGCTTGACTTTTTCTCTCTTTTCACGGCCGTCAGATCCATCTTCCACGGAGCCGATGGAGACCGAGGCCACCGGCGAGGAGAACGCGCGCGGCAACACCGACGACGCCGCTGCCACCGAAGAAGGAGCTGGCGCTGATGAGCCCGCCGGCGAAGAGGCTGCCAAAGGTGCCGCTGTAGGAGCCGGCGAGGGGTCTGGCGATCGCACTGACGACCCTGAGGCCGCAGGAGCGCAAGGCGCTACACCGACCGTCGATCCCTCCGTCGCTGCCGCAGCGTCAGGCTCCAAAGAGCCCCAGCCCGGCCCCTATTTGAAGGCCGGCGATGGCGTCTTCATCAAGCTCCCCTGGGCGTCAAGCTCCAGGGCGCCGGTCGAAGGAGAAACTTTTGATGGGGAGGTGCTCGCCTCTGCCGGGCTGACGCTGGTTGACGTGCCGAGCAGCAGCAGCGGTGAGCCTAAGGAGGAACAACTGCTGCGGAGGCTGCTGTCGCTCTACCGCGCTCGGCAGGCCAAGGTGGAATCCCGAGAAGCGCTTGTCGCGCAGGCGGGAGTGGACATCAAGAAGCGCGCGGAGGAGCTCCGGGAACGCAACCAGGAAGCTCTCCGGTCCCTCGCAGAGGAGCGGGCGCAACTTGCCGAGGCGCGGAAAGCCTTCCTCCTCGAGAAGGCCGAAGCTGAAGAGCAACAGCGGCTTGTCACCGAGGAGCTGTTTGCGCGGGAAGGTGAGTTGGCGCAGCGGAAGGTCAATCTTGACAGCCATGAGGAGGAACTTGCCGCGCGCGAGCAAACATTAGGCGGGGCTCTCAAGGAAGCAAAGGATGCTGCCGCAGCTGCCGAGGCCGCCAAGAAGGAGCTGGAGACGAAGGTGGCGCAGTTGGAGGCCGATCTCAAGGCGAGGGGTGAAGAGCTTGCCGCGCTCAAGCGTGAGCGCGAGAAGGATGCCCACGCCCATGGCGAGCTGTAGGGTCGTCTTGTCGAGAAGGGCAAGGAACTTAGCGCCACCAAGGACTCCAATGCAGATCTCGAGTTGAAGCTGGCTACTTTGACCGAGACGATGGATGGCGCCAAGGAGCGGGAGGTGGCCTTGAAGGAGGAGATCAAGGCCAACGAAGTGCTGCTGACGAGGGCGCCGAAACCGAGAACACTTTCAGGGAGACTGTGGAACTCTGGACAGAGGGTCTCCTGAACATCGCTGCAGTCATTGACGAGGAGCTGGCGCAGCTGGGGATGGAGGATCTCGGGTACTCCTCCAACGAGAACCTCCAACCCAGCGCCAAGCTCACTTTGTTCTTCAAAGGCATGGCGACGGCCCTCCAGCGACTCCGGGAGAGGATCCCAAAGCAGCTGGCCAACGAGTCGCGTGCAATCTGCGCGGGAGTTCTTCAAAAAGTGTTGGTGAAGGTGGCCTTCCGCAACCCAGGCCTCAACCTCACCAACGTCCTCAAGAAGCTGCCGGCGGATGCTGATCTGGAAGCGCTCAAGGCCCTTGTCGCACCCATTGTGGACAAGGTGAACGAGGTCAAGAGGGTTGATGGCGACCGCGTAGATTAGGCCGCCCGTTTTCTCTTTTTCTTGTCGCTGCTGGTCATGTTATGATAACAATCTATTAGAGCTGCGACAAGCTATCTTGTAATATAACTTTATTTTGGGTATCAATTGCTATGTTATTTCCTTTACTTGACTCCTTCCTTTGTATGTTTTTGCCCTACGCTTTTAGGGAACTTGCCGGTGCAGGCACCTTAACCGCGAGTGCTGAGTGCGGGACGTCAGCAGCCTGCTGGCGGTGCTGCTACCGACAAGAAACCTTGTCGCAACCAGTCGCAGCTCACTTAAGTTGTTGAGCAGACTCGAAACAAAGTAAGGGCGCAACTAGTTACGAGTTGGTTCCTCCGCGCACAGGTTTTCCATACAAAGCACGGTCGTTCGAGGAAAATAACTTAAAATTTTTAAAAACTGATTGCTCAAACTTTGGCAACTTAGCTTTTCTGTCGTTTGCTTCCCGGTAAGGCGAAATTTTCTTGAACGACGCCTGGTCCATACCATTATCTTCTCCTTCCCCCCGGCAAACTTGTGGGCGAGGGAACCTTCCTTTTGAGAAAGAGAAAGAAGAGAAAATAAAAATATGGAGCCTTACGGCTCGTTATTGCTTACCGGGGGCAGGTGCTGCACAAAATGTCAGATAACACATGCAAAAAATAGAAAGCATGAAATTGACAAGATGTGCGGAGCACATGAGCTTTATTTATGCACGGGATCTGCGCCCGGCTTTGTACAAAGGATTACATGCAACAGCAGTAAGACTTGTACAAAAGGTGGTTGCCGGAACAGGTTCCGGCAACCGCGCCTTACGGGTAAAACTTACGATGATGCTGTATGTTCCAGGAGTTGCTCACCGGAGTGCCATCTTCGGTCTCAAGGCGGACAGCGCCAGGCCTAGTGACTCGTTTCACCCGGTAAGGGCCTTCCCACTTCGGTGTCAACTTGTTGAAATTCTTGGCGGACTGGACGCGCCGAAGAACAAGGTCGCCTTCCTCGAGACTTCGGGCATTAACTTTGTGGCTATGGTAGCGGCGCAAAGCTTGCTGGTATCGACCAGCTCGTACAGCAGCCTGAAGACGGTCCTCCTCAAGGAGCAGCGCGTCATCTTGTCGCAGCTGCTCTTGCTCAAGCTCGTCATAAGCGAGCACTCGAGGCGACCCGTATACGAGTTCCGTGGGGAGAACAACCTCTGCTCCATAGACTAGAGCGAAAGGTGTCTGGCCAGTGGCTCGATTTGGCATCGTCCTGATCGACCAAAGAACCACCGGCAGCTCCTCAATCCAGTTCCTTCCGCACTTGTGCAGCCTATCAAAAGTTCTGGTCTTGAGCCCGCGCAGCACTTCAGCATTTGCCCTCTCCGCTTGACTGTTGCTTCTCGGATGAGCAACAGAAGCGAAGCAGACCTTGGCACCAAGATCTTGGACGTACTGCATGAAGGTGCGGCTCGTGAATGGCGTGCCGTTGTTGGTGATGATCCTGTTAGGGATCCCGAAGCGGCAAACAATCGACCTGAAGAACTTGACTGCTGACTGTGCTGTCACCTTCCTCACTTCTTCCACTTCTGGCCACTTTGTGAACTTGCCGATTGCAACGTACAAGTACTCAAAGCCCCCGACAGCTCGGGGAAAGGGGCCGAGGATGTCGAGCCCCTAGAACGAAAATGGCCAGGATAAAGGGATCGTCTGGAGAGCTTGAGCTGGCTGGTGTATCTGCTTGGAATGGAACTGGCACGCTTAACACTTGGTTACTTGTGCAGTTGCATCCTGGAGGGCTGTCGGCCAAAAGAAACCTTGCCGGAATGCTTTGCCGGCAAGTGCCCTTGCACCGATGTGGTGACCACATATGCCTCCATGTATCTCCGCCAACAGCTCTTGTCCGTCTTCCCGGGGAATACACTTCAATTTCACACCGTTGAGTCTTCTTCTGTACAGTGTGTTGTCGACAAACTGGTACATACTTGACTGCCGGGCTACTCTTTCTGCTTCTTTTTGTTCTTCGGGAAGTTCTCATGTTTGAAGGAAACAGACAATCTGTTGTGCCCATGCTAGAGCTTGCGGCTCGACAACAAGGACTAAAGGCACATATGCTGCTGCGGGAACATCTGCTCCTACGGCGAGAACCTGCGGCTCAGCCGGAGCTTGACATTCCCCGGCAAGCTTGCCGGAGCAAAACTTGTCGGGAGCGTGTGCTTCAACGGAACAAACCCTAGGGCTTGCCGGAGCAGACTGCTCCTCAGCATCCTTGGAGTTGATCTTGGGAACCTTCTTGGCGGCGGCTTCGGGGAGCTCTGCCGGAAAATAGTCACCAGAAATCAACTTCCTCTTCTTGCTCTGTCCAGTTGATGGTGTTACGGACGGTTGAGTCAGTTTGAGCACAAAAATCCCTGGTTCCACAGGTAACTTAAGTGCGGCGCACTTTGACAGGCCGTCGGCAATGTCGTTCTGAGCTCTTGGAACATGTTCCATCTGTAGGCCATCAAAGTGCACTTCCAACTTTCTCACTTCATCAACGTAAGCTTCCATCAACGGACTCTGATAGTTCTTGTTTACTTGGCGGACGACAAGCTGTGAGTCACCCCTGACAATGAGCTTCTTGATCCCAAGGTCTGCTGCGATCCTGAGACCGGCAAGCAACCCTTCATACTCTGCAGTATTGTTCATTGCTTGCTCCTTGGGAAAGTGCATCTGGACTACGTACTTGAGGTGCTCTCCGGTGGGCGCGACAAGTAGCACGCCAGCGCCGGCACCTTGCAGCGAGAAGGCACCATCAAAGTACATCAGCCACTCTTTGCTTGCTTCCTTGACGGGGATGCTCGTCTCTGGAATTTCTTCATCTGGTGTTGGTGTCCACTCTGCTATGAATTCTGCCAATGCTCGGCTCTGGATGGTTGAAGTGCTCTCAAACTTGAGGCCAAAGCTTGACAGTTCCAGTGCCCACTCGACAATCCTGCCTGTTGCCTCTGGATTCTGTAGTATCCTCTTCAGCGGAAAACGAGTGACAACTGTGATCTCGTGCGCTTGGAAGTAATGGCGCAGCTTTCTCGAGGCCATGAGAAGGCCGAAATGCAGCTTCTGCACACCAAAATACCTTGACCTAGCCCCCTGCAGAAGGGAACTGACAAAGTAAACTGGGCGCTGCACCATTTTCTTCTGCACCTCCTTACGTGTCTGCGCAGATCCATCTTTGTCGGGACCAGAGCTTGCCGGTGAAGCCCCCTGCTTGTCGCTGGATGCATCTGCCATGGTTGCCGGCTCATCATCCGCCTCCCTCTCCGCTACTAACGCAACACTAACCACTTGATTGGTTGCCGCTATATACAGTAGCAACTTCTCTTGTGGCTTAGGTGCGACAAGTGTTCGAGTGGAGGACAGGTATCTCTTCAAGTCCTACAGCGCAGCCTCCGCTTCCGGAGTCCATTTCATTGGACCTGCCTTTTTCAATATTTTGAAAAATGGCAGGGCGCGCTCAGCAGACTTAGAGATAAACCTGCTGAGAGCAGCCACGCAACCGGCAAACCTTTGTACATCCTTGACGCGCTTTGGTGCTTCAATCTGCTCAATGGCCTTGATCTTGTCGGGATTGGCTTCAATTCCCCGCTGAGACATGAAGAACCCGAGAAGCTTGCCGGAGGGGACTCCAAACACACACTTCTCGGGGTTAAGCTTGAGGTTGATCTTGAATCAGAGTTGCTTTGTCCTTGCTCTTGACCACTATGTCATCCATGTAAGCTTCTACATTTCTGTGTATTTGCGGCTCAAAAGCGTCATGGACTACCCTTGCAAATGTTGAACCAGCATTCTTTAATCCGAAAGGCATCCGTACAAAACAGTATGTGCCACATGAGGTGATGAATGCGGTCTTCTCCTCATCCTCTTCTACCATGAAGATGTGATGGTATCCTGAGTATGCGTCAAGAAATGAAAGCAAGTCACATCCAGCCGTGGAGTCAACAATCTGGTCAATGTGTGGCAAGGGAAATGGGTCTTTGGGACAGGCTTTATTAACATCGGTAAAGTCAATACAAAGCCTCCATTTCCCGTTTGCCTTGCGCACGACTACAGGTTGGCCAACCACGTAGGATGGAGTACTCCTCTGACAAGGCCTGCTGCTTCCAACTTCTTGATTTCTTCTGCGATGAATTCTTGGCGCTCCACTGCTTGCTTCCTGACCTTCTGCTTGACGGGCCGCGCATGAGGACAGACGGCAAGATGGTGCTCGATTACTTTCCTGGGAACACCGGGGATGTCAGACGGCTGCCACGCAAACACGTCGACATTCGCCCGCAGGAAAGCAACGAGCGCGCTTTCCTATTTAGGATTGAGAGTGGCACTGATGGTGAAGGTACCACCAGTGCCGTCCTCCTTGGCGGACACCTTCTTGGTCTCTGGCGGAGCTGCCATCGTCTTCTCACGCTTGCCGGTGGAGCTCGATGGTGCGTCCTCGACGGTAGCGCAGCACTCCGAAGAGGTGCGCTTGCCGGAGTGGGCATCAGAGCTCTTGCCGGACTTGGTCTTCTTCTTCCCCCCGGGAGCTTCAGCGGCAAGCGTCTTGTGATCTGCTGCGGCTGCTGCTTCCTGGTAGATCTTGTCGGTGTAGATAAGAGCATCCTTCTTGTCGCCAAGGACAGAGATGACACTTATCGGGCCTGGCATCTTTAGCATGTTGTATGCGTAGTGAGAGGCTGCCATGAATTTGGCGAGTGCTGGACGGCCGAGTATCCCATTGTAAGGCAATGGAAAGTCCGCAACGTCAAAAGTGACCCTCTCAGTTCTGAAGTTCAGCTCGCTGCCAAATGTTACCGGCAACGTGATCTTCCCCTTCGGCTTGATCCTTCCTAGATTGATTCCTTGGAATGTGCCGGTCTCTTCAAGCTCGCTATCAGGGATCTGGAGTTTCTGGAGTACCGCGGAGGAGATCAGGTTCAAGCCGGCCCCGCCGTCAACTAGCATCTTAGTGACCTTGAGGTTGCGGATAGTTGGTGAAACCAACATCGGCAAGCACCCGACCGCAGTTATGCGATCAGGGTGTTCCTCAATATCAAAAATGATAGGCGTGCTGGACCATTTCAGAGGCTTGCGTGACTCGACGGGTGGTTCTGCCGCATTGACTTCCCGCACCCACTGCTTGAGTTGGCGGTGTGAAGTATGCAGAGAAGCACCGCTGTCAACGCACAGGACCTCTGTGGCTTTCTGGAACTCCTGCTCATCGGCCTCGTCATCATCCATATCTTCATCCTCGTCGTCATCTTCATCCTTGTCGCGGCCGCGGGGAGGTATGTCTCCTTGCCGCTCCTTGGCCTTGCCGCGGCGTCCTCCCCGGCCGGGACGTTTCTTGCCGGATCCTCCAGTACCTTCTTGGGCCTTCTCCTTGTCGCGTCGCACGTACTCAGCCTTTTGCTGCTCGACAAGCTGCTCGACCTTCTTGCAGCTCTGGAGATCATGGCCCTTGGTACGGTGGATCTTGCAGTACTGCTTGTTGGTGCCGTCCTGCTTGTCGGCGACCGCCACAGCCTCACCGGAGCCACCAGCTTTGGCTTTCTCGGCGCCACCTCCGTTGCCGGACTGCTCAACAACTAGCACGTCTTTCCCTTTCCTCTTCCTGTTGTTCCGCCGCCGGTTTCTCTTTGCCGGGGCAGCATCTTCGCTATCAGACCCTCCTGCTCCTGTATTCTCTCCGGGGAGTCTCCTCCCTTCTTCAGCATGTGCACACTTGTCGGCCAGGGCATATAGCTCACTGACGTCTCTGATCTTGCACATCGCCATCTCCTCCCGCATCCTGTGGTTACGCACATTCTGATGGAACGCGCTGATGACCGCGGCAGGGTGGACATCTGGGATTGTGTGCTGTACATGGTTGAATCTCTGAGTGTACTTGCGCAGGGACTCTCCTTCCTTCTGGACGAGTATATGAAGGTCGCTCTCTTGGCCATGAGGTTTGTGGCCGCCTGTGAAGGCGCCGACAAACTGATGACATAGATCTGCCCATGAGGATATGGAGTTGTCCGGCAAGTGCATGAGCCAGGATCTGACATTGGGCTTGAGCACCAGCGGGAAGTAGTTGGCAAGGATCTTGTCGTCCCGTCCCCCGGCAGCTTGCACCGCGATGGTGTAGATGTTGAGGAACTCCGACGGATGCGTCTTGCCGTCGTACTTCTCTGGTACGTCTGGCTTGAAATTCTTCGTGCTGGACCACTGGACTTGCCGCGGCTCACGAGTGAACGCAGGGCAACCTCCCGCGTACGGCAAGTTGCCTGGTTCCCCTGGCGCATGCATGTCGACAGTGGGCCCAGCGCGCAGGTCCGATTGACGCCGCGCTTCTCTTCGGCGCTCGATGCGAGTATGAGCGTCTTCTTGCTGTCGTTCGTGAAGAACTTGGCGCTGATCGCGACGAGCTCGTGGATCTGATGACGCGGTGGAATCAGTGTCGAGGTTGACCCGGCGAGTCGGCAATCTTGGCCTTCGGGGTGGAGAGTGCACGGTGGTTGCACCCCCACCGGTCTTGTCGCCATCGGCTCGTGCCTAGCAATCTTGCCGCGGCTGCGATGCACTCGGCTGCCGTGGAGTGTCGCCGTTGGCAAACCCGATGAGACTCTGAATGGTGGCCCTCCAATCGTTGATCTTGTCCGCCGTTGGAGGGTAATCCAGGAGCAGTTGAGCTTGGGCCAACGCTTCTTCTGGAGTCTTTGGTGGCGGCGGCGAACGGTGCGAGGAGCGGGATATGCTCGGACTTCCAACTGGGTTGGAAGGAGCAGTATCCCGTCCAGGCGACCGTGTCTTGCTCGTGCCTGCATGTTGGCATGCATGCTGGTCTTGAGCGCCCCGAGATCCACCAGCTCGATCTTGGTCCAACGAACGTATGGTACCGCGAGTACCATGACGTTGTCGCTCCTGCGCCTCTTGGGACGGGCGCGGCGCATGTACGGACGCTGAGGTCTGCGGGGCCTTGTCCTTGGATCTGGCAGCACCGTGAGCTCCCTCGTCGACGCCCGTTCTTCCGCTGGCGTCTACCCCACCATCCGTTTGCTCCGGCGGTGGTGGGATCGACGTGGATGGAGCAGCCACCTTCGAAGCCTTCTTCTTCGGTGGCATGTCGATGAAGAAGATGAAGATGTAGCTTGCATGACGTCGGATCGGGTTCACACAACCTCGACGACCCCTACCTGGCGCGCCAAAGATGTCGTGGGAAACGAACACCTATGGGGCCGGCGGACCGGGCCCCTTTCGGTTCGGCGGGGGGCGGAGATCGCACGAAGAGCAGATCGAGGCGAAGCACACGAGCGGTTTACCCAGCTTCGGAGCTCTCCGGAGAGATAATACTCCTACTGCTGCTTGTCTGATTTGTATTGTGTTCTTGCTCGGGAGCGCTGAATGCTGCAGTACACACCAGCTGCTAACTAGACTGAGCGTGGGTGCTTTCTGGCTTCGAACCTTTCGAACCCCCCTCTACGTTGTGCATGGGCCTCCTTTTATATGCTCAAGGGGTCACCGACAGGTGGCAACATAGATGAGGGTAAAAATGGAAAAGGAATGCGGTTGGTACAACTACTTGTACAGTGTATCATACCTAACCCTGACGGCAGGGGACAAAAGCATTAAATGCCCGTCTGTGTCGTCCAAATAGTGCATAAAAAGGACCGTCAGGGGTGCCATCGCTTGCCACGATGGCGATCTTGTCAGCGTCGCTTGCCACCGCGCACCCCTGGCTGCACAGCCTCTCGCCACGTGCGCCTAGAAAAGCCCCAAGGCGACACGTTGGTGGATGTGCTGGAGCGCGGGTACAGAGTGGTAGCTTGCCGCGGCGAGCGCCTTGCCGCGGTTGTTGTCTTGTCGCGTCCGGATGCTTGTCGCTCACCGGGCCTTGCCAGGACGCGTGGCGCGTCGCGGCAAGTTCCTTGGAATGCCTTGGTTGGCCTTCCCGGCAAGCTCCTCTTGCCGGGGTCTTGTCTCCTTGGCTTAAACACTTTGTTCTTGAATGGCTCCAAAGGAACCACGGAGGACCTTGGCGGTCACCCGGCAAGCCTTGCCGCGGGGCGCTGCGACTGCCCGTGCACAAGTTCGGGATACTAGGGTACCCCTACTCTAGTACACCGACACTGTTGCTTCTGGATTCTGCAATATCCTTTTCAGTAGAAAATGAGTGACAACTGTGATCTCATGTGCTTGGAAGTAATCGCGCAGCTTTCTCGAGGCCATGAGAAGGCCGAAAAGCAATTTCTGCACGCCACAGTACCTCGGCCTAGCCCCCTGCAGAAGGGAACTGACAAAGTAAACTGGGCGCTGCACCATTCTCTTCTGCATCTCCTCTCGTGCCTGCGCAGATCCATCTTTGCCGGGACCAGAGCTTGTCGGTGAAGCCCCTTGCTTGTCGCTGGATGCATCTACCGTGGTTGCTGGCTCATCATCCGCCTCCCTCTCCGCTACTAACGCAGCACTAACCACTTGATTGGTTGCCGCTATATACAGCAGCAACTTCTCTTGTGGCTTAGGTGTGACAAGTGTTGGAGTGGAGGACATGTATCTCTTTAAGTCCTGCAGCGCAGCCTCCGCTTCCGGAGTCCATTTCATTGGACCTGCCTTTTTCAATATTTTGAAAAACGGTAGGGCGCGCTCAGCAAACTTAGAGATAAACCTGCTGAGAGCAGCCACGCAACCGGCAAGCCTTCGTACATCCTTGGCGCGCTTTGGTGCTTCAATCTGCTCAATGGCCTTGATCTTGTCGGGATTGGCTTCAATTCCCCGCTGAGACACGAAGAACCCGAGAAGCTTGCCGGAGGGGACTCCAAACACACACTTCTCGGGGTTAAGCTTGAGGTTGATCTTGCGCATATTTGCAAAGGTTTCGTCTAAATCCTGAATCAGAGTTGCCTTGTCCTTGCTCTTGACCACTATGTCATCCATGTAGGCTTCCACATTTCTGTGCATTTGTGGCTCAAAAGCGTCATGGACTACTCTTGCAAATGTTGAACCAGCATTCTTCAAACCGAAAGGCATCCGTACGAAATAGTACGTGCCACATGGAGTGATGAATGCGGTCTTCTCCTCATCCTCTTCTGCCATGAAGATCTGATGGTATCGTGAATATGTCTCAAGAAATGAAAGAAAGTCACATCCAGCCGTGGAGTCAACAATCTGGTGAATGCGCGGTAAGGGAAATGGGTCTTTGGGACAAGCTTTATTGACATTGGTAAAGTCGATACAAAGCCTCCATTTCCTGTTTGCCTTGCGCACGACTACAGGATTGGCCAACCACGTAGGATGGAGCACCCCTCTGACAAGGCCTGCCACTTTCAATTTCTTGATTTCTTCTGCGATGAATTCTTGGCGCTCCACTGCTTGTTTCCTGACCTTCTGCTTGACGGGCCGCGCATGAGGACAGACGGCAAGATGGTGCTCAATTACTTTCCTGGGAACACTGGGGATGTCAAACGGTTGCCACGCAAACACATCCATGTTCGCCCGCAGGAAAGCAACGAGCGCGCTTTCCTATTTAGGGTCGAGAGTGGCACTGATGGTGAAGGTACCACCAGTGCCGTCCTCCTTGGCGGACACCTTCTTGGTCTCTGGCGGAGCTACCATTGTCTTCTCACGCTTGCCGCTGGAGCTCGATGGTGCGTCCTCAACGGTAGCGCAGCACTCCGAAGAGGTGCGCTTGCCGAAGTGGGCATCAGAACTCTTGCCGGACTTGGTGTTCTTCTTCCCCCCGGGAACTTCAGCGGCAAGTGACTTGCGATCCGTTGCGGCTGTTGCTTCCCGGTAGATCTTGTCGGCGCAGATAAGAGCGTCCTTCTTGTCGCCAGGGACGGAGATGGCATTTATCGGGCCTGGCATCTTCAGCATGTTGTATGCATAGTGAGAGGCTGCCATGAATTTGGCGAGTGCTGGACGGCCGAGTATCCCATTGTAAGGCAATGGAAAGTCAGCAACGTCAAAAGTGACCCTCTCAGTCCTGAAGTTCAGCTCGCTGCCAAATGTTATCGGCAACGCGATCTTCCCCTTCGGCTTTTTCCTTCCCGGATTGATTCCTTGGAATGTGCCGGTCTCTTCGAGCTCGCTGTCAGGGATCTGGAGTTTCTGGAGTACCGCGGAGGAGATCAGGTTCAAGCTGGCCCCGTCGTCAACTAGCATATTAGTGACCTTGAGGTTGCGGATAGTTGGTGAAACCAACATCAGCAAGCACCCGACCGCAGTTATGCGATCAGGATGGTCTTCAATATCAAAGATGATAGGCGTGCTGGACCATTTCAGAGGCTTGCGTGACTCGACGGGTGGTTCTGCAGCATTGACTTCCCACACCCACTGCTTGAGCTGGCAGTGTGAAGTAAGCAGAGAAGCACCGCCGTCAACGCATAGGACCTCTGTGGCTTTCTGGAACTCCTGCTCGCTGGTCCCGTCATCATCCATATCTTCATCGTCGTCGTTATCTTCATCCTTGTCGCGGCCGCGGGGAGGTCTATCTCCTTGCCGCTGCTTGGCCTTGCCGCGGCGTCCTCCTCGGCCGGGACGTTTCTTGCCGGATCCCCAGTACCTTCTTGGGCCTTCTCCTTGTCGCGTCGCTCGTACTCAGCCTTTTGCTGCTCGACAAGCTGCTCGACCTTCTTGCAACTCTGGAGGTCATGGCCCTTGGTACGGTGGATCTTGCAGTACTGCTTGTCGGTGTCGTCCTGCTTGTCGGCGACCGCCACAGCGTTCTTGGCGCCACCTTCGTTGCCGGACTGCTCAACGACCAGCACATCTTTGCCTTTCTTCTTCCTGTTGTTCCGCCGGTTTTTCCTTGCCGGGGCAGCATCCTCGCTGTTAGATCCTTCTGCTCCTGTATTCTCTCCGGGGAGTTTCCTCCCTTCCTCAGCACGTGCACACTTGTCAGCCAGGGCATATAGCTCACTGACGTCCCTGATCTTGCACATCGCCATCTCCTCCCGCATCCTGCGGTTTCGCATGTTCTGATGGAACGCGCTGATGACCGCGGCAGGGTGGACGTCTGGGATGTTGTGTTGTACACGGCTGAATCTCTGAATAAACTTGCGCAGGGATTCTCCTTCCTTCTGGGCGAGTAGATGAAGGTCACTCTCTTGGCCATGAGGCTTGTGGCCGCCTGTAAAGGCGCCGACAAACTGATGGCACAAGTCTGCCCAGGAGGATATGGAGTTGTCCGGCAGGTGCATGAGCCAAGACCTGACATTGGGCTTGAGCACCAGCGGGAAGTAGTTGGCAAGGATCTTGTCGTCTCGCCCCCCGGCAGCTTGTACCGCGATGGTGTAGATGCTGAGGAACTCCGACGGATGCGACTTGTCGTCGTACTTCTCTGGTACGTCTGGCTTGAAATTCTTCGTGCTGGGCCACTGGACTTGCCGCAGCTCACGAGTGAACGCAGGGCAACCTACCGCGTACGGCAAGTCGCCTGGTTTCCCTGGCGCATGCATCTCGACAGTGGGCCCAGCGCGCTGGTCCGATTGACGCCGCGCTTCTCTTCGACGCTCGATGCGAGTACGAGCGTCTTCTTGCTGTCGTTCATGAAGAACTTGGCGCTGATCACGACGAGCTCGTGGATCTGATGACGCGGTGGAGTCGCTGTCGAGGTTGACCCGGCGAGTCGGCGATCTTGGCTTTCGGGGCGGAGAGTGCACGGTGGTGGCACCCCCATCGTTTTTGTCACCATCGGCTTGCGCCTGGCAGTCTTGCCGCGGCTGCGATGTTTTCGGCTGCCGTGGAGTGTCGCCGTTGGCGAAGCCGATGAGACTCTGAATGGTGGCCCTCCATTCGTCGATCTTGTCCGCCATTGGACGGTAATCCAGGAGCAGGTCAGCTCGTGCCAAAGCTTCTGCTGGAGTGGTGGGTGGCAGTGGCGAACGATGCGAGGAGCGGGATATGCTCGGACTTCTAACTATGTTAGAAGGAGCAGTATCCCGTCCGGGCGACCGTGTCTTGCTCGTGCCAGCATGATGGCGTGCATGCTGGTCTTGAGCATCCCGAGATCCACCAGCTCGATCTTGGTCCAACAAACGTATGGTACCGCGAGTACCATGACGCTGTCGGTCCCGCGCCTCCTGGGATGGGTGCGGTGCATGTACGGACGCCGAGGTCTGCGCGGCCTTGTCCTTGGACCTGGTAGCACCGTGAGCTCCCTCGTCGACGCCCGTTCTTCCGCCGGCGTCTACCCCACCACCTGTTTGCTCCGGTGGCGGTGGGTTCGACGCGGACGGAGCAGCCACCTCCGAAGCCTTCTTCTTCGGTGGCATGTTGATGAAGAAGATGAAGATCTAGCTCGCGTGGACGCCGGATCAGGTTCACACAACCTCGACGCCCCCTACCTGGCGCGCCATAGATGTCGTGGAAGGCTGACCCGCGGACACCTATGGGGCCGGCGGACCGGGCCCCTTTCGGTTCGGCGGGGGGCGGAGATCGCACGAAGAGCAGATCGAGGCGAAGCACACGAGCGGTTTACCCAGCTTTGGAGCTCTCCGGAGAGATAATACTCCTACTGCTGCATGTCTGATTGTATTGAGTTCTTGCTCGGGAGCGCTAGATGCTACAGTACACACTAGCTGCTAATGAGACCGAGCCTGAGTGCTTTCTGGCTTCGAACCTCTCGAACCCCCCTCTACGTTGCGCATGGGCCTCCTTTTATATGCTCAAGGGGTCACCGACAGGTGGCAACGTAGACAAGGGCAAAAATGGAAATGTGTTGCGGTTGGTACAACTACTTGTACAGTGTATCATACCTAACCCTGACGGCAGGGGACAAAGGCATTAAATACCCGTCTGTGTCGCCCAAACAGTGCAAAAAGGGACCGTCAGGGGCGCCACCGCTTGCCACGATGGCAATCTTGTCAGCATCGCTTGCCACCTCGCACCGCTGGCTGCACAGCCTCTCGCCACGCGCGCCTGGAAAGATCCCAGGGCGACATGTTGGTGGATGTGCTGGAGCGTGGGTACAGAGTGGTAGCTTGCCGCGGCAAGCGCCTTGCCGAGGTCGTTGTCTTGTCGCGTCCGGAAGCTTGTCGCTCGCCGGGCCTTGCCGGGACACATGGCGCGTCGCGGCAAGTTCCTTGAGATGCCTCGGTTGGCCTTCCCGACAAGCTCCTCTTGCCGGGGCCTCGTCTCCTTGGCTTGAATACTTTGTTCTTGAATGGCTCCAAAGGAGCCACGGAGGACCTTGGCGGTCACCCGGCAAGCCTTACCGCGGCGTGTTGCGACTGCCCGTGCACAAGTTCGGGATACTAGGGTACCCCTACTCTAGTACACCGACAGGCAAATATTGGGTTGTCTCCCAACAAGCGCTTTTCTTTAATGCCTTTTAGCTAGGCATGATGATTTCAATGATGCTCGCATAAAAGAAAAGAGTTGAAACACAAAGAGAGCATCATGAAGAATATGACTAGCACATAGGAACAAAAGTCAACTAGCATAGGAAGGCAGAACAAGTATAACTTCAAAACTTTAAGCACAAAGAGAGGAAACTTGATATTATTGCAACTCCTACAAGCACATATTCCTCCCTCATAATAATTTTCAGTAGCATCATGGATAGCAACTTTGTTTCATACTCAATTGGAACCTCTTCCGAAATAGTGGAATACTAACTAAAGTTGACACTCTTCCAAATCCACTTTCATAAATATCGTACGAAGATTCAACACCCTCCAAGATAGTGGGATCACTAATTCCTAAAGTTGACACTCTTCCAAACCCACTTTAAATTATAGTATTATTCATACTCCAAAAGATATAAGTGAAGTTCCTGGAGCATTCTACAATTAATATAGACTAGCCAATATCCAAGCTCAAAATATATAAGTGAAGCGCATGAAGCATTCCATAAGACCATACTCAAACGATTTAAGTGAAGCACAAAGAGCAATTCTATAAGATCATACTTAAAAGATATAAGTGAAGCACATGAAGTATTCTATAAATCAATGAAGAGATATCTCATACTAGCATGATTCTTAAAGAAAAACAAAAACACAAAGGGCACAAACAATGTGAACAAAACAAAAACCGAGGTATACCGATATTTGTTGAAGAAGAAAGATGGGATGCCAACCGGGGCATCCCCAAGCTTAGATGCTTGAATATCCTTTGAATTATTTACTTGGGGTGCCTTGGGCATCCCCAAGCTTGAACTCTTGTCTCTCTTTATTCTTCTCACATCGGTAACTCCTCGTTCTTCAAACACTTCATTCACAAAAACTTAAACAAAACTTGTGAGATCCGTTAGTGTAATAAAGCAAACTACCACTTTAAGGTACTGTAATTAACTCATTCTTTGTTTATATTGGTGTTAAACCTACTGTATTCCAACTTCTCTATGGTTCATACCCTTACATACTAGCCATAGATGCATCAAAATAAGCAAACAACACACGAAAAACAAAATCTGTCAAGAACAGGACAGTCTGTCGTAATCTGGAAGTTTAGTAAACTTCTGTAACTCCTAAAATTATGAAATAAATTTGAAAATTTGAAAAATTTGTACAGAAGTAATGTGCCAAAAATTTCAGACCCATTTGACTTTCCAGTAAAAAATGTAAATTCATGCAGTACAGCCAAAGTTTCTGTTTTTGTTCTGCACATACATCCTTCTCTTGCATAGATTTTAGCCTAAAAATCTCAGGAACACACAAGTCTCCCCCAAAAACCTAGAGGCAAAGAAAACAACCAAAACGAGAGGGAGTTGGGGAAAGACCTTGGTCCATGGCAAGAGCACGTGGTGGGGAACGATCCCACCGGACGGAATCGCAGGAGAGCAGCCGGAGGCGGAGATCCGGCGAAGGACGCCGGCCCCGGTCTTGAGCGAGGGAGAGAGAGAGAGACGAAGTGGGGAAACTGACGAATGGGTATGGGGGAGTTAGAACTCCCCCTGCCCGTCCTTATCCCACGCGTTGGTGACGGCGCGGTAGTACCGCACATCATCGCGGTAGTACCGCTTGGGCAGAAGTACCGCACCAAAGCGGTAGTACCGCTCTCCCAGACGGCAGTAAAAAATTACTGCCGCGTGGGGGCGGTAGTACCGTGCTCAAGCAATCTTATCATACTAAAACCAAATCTTGGCACATTATTTTTATAATATAATGAATATATACAAGGGGATAATTATTTACAGAGAAACTTCCATGAAAAATTCTACATTGTTTCCGTGAGCATGAACACAAGTGCTCAAGGTTGACCCTCACTTCTTCAATGCATAACTTTCCAATCACTTCTCTTTTTGAAAAACTTTTTAGCCAGGAGAGGCAAGTAAATATTTTTTGATATTTTCATTCTTTTTAAAAAACATTTTTGTATGTTTCACCCACAACTAAACAGAAACAAAAAGGAAAAACAAAATCTACTTAGTGAAGAAAGCAAACAAGCACACACGAAAATATCAACCCCACGGTATTGCTCCCCGACAACGGCGCCAGAAAAGAGCTTGATAATCCCCAAGTGCAGGGAATCATCATAGCAATTCCCAAAGGTGGAAGTGATAAGTATGGAGTGTCGAACCCACAAGGAGCCAAAGGTAAGATCAATATTCTCTCAAGCCCTATCTGCCACTGATACGACTCTACATGCACCGAACGTTTGCTTCCAACTAGAAACAAAAAATAAAACTGTGTTGTGGGTATAAAGAGGATAACTATGTATGATATCGGAGAGCTAAAATATAAAAGTAGATGTTGTTATCATAAAGTTAGAATATATTACTAAATAATATAAATAGCGAGTGTGGAATAATGGTGGATCGGTGTGCGGAATTGTCCTAGGCAATTTTTAACAAGACCGGTGATCACTATTGCAATTTCATATGAGGGAGAGGCAAAAGCTAACATACTTTCTCTACTTGGATCATATGCACTTATGATTGGAACTCTAGCAAGCGTCCGCAAATACTAAAGATCATTAAGGTAAAACCCAACCATAGCATTAAAGCATCAAGTCCTCTTTATTCCCATACACAACAACCCCCTTACTCGGGTTTGTGTTTCGGTCACTCACCAACCCACTATAAGCGAATCATGAACGTATTGCAACACCCTACAGCGGGAATCCCTCACGCTTGCGCGACACGGAGGGCACCATAGGACAGCATCAAAGTAAAACATACAACTCATACCAATCTAGATCATCAATCAACCCAAAGACAAAAGATATCTACTCCAAACATCATAGGATGGCAACACATCATTGGATCATAATATGTAGCATAAAGCACCATGTTCAAGTAGGGATTACAGCGGGGTGCGGGAGAGTGAACCGCATAAAAGAGATGAGGATGGTGATGATGATGGTGATGTTGATGAAGACGATCACCGCGGTGATGATTCCCCTCCCGATGGCACTCCGGTGCCACCAAGAGAGAGAAGGAGAGGTTCTCCCCCTTGTGCTTCCTTCTCCATGGCTTTCCCCCTCTGGTCCTTGGCCTTCATGGCGATGATGGCCCCTCCGAGATCCTCCTCCATGGCCTCAGGTGATGATGGCCCCCTCCGGCAGGGTGCCGGAGAGGGCCTAGATTGATTTCTCGTGGCTACAGAGGCTTGCGGCGGTGGAACTTCCGATCTAGGTTAATTCCCTAAGGTTTCTCTATTTATAGGAATTTTTGGC
>NC_041381.1:705192470-705209121 GCF_002162155.2 Triticum dicoccoides
GCTGTCCACGAGACAGGGGGCGCGCCCTAGGAGGGGGAGGGCACTCTCGTGGGCAGCCCGGGACTCTTCTGGCCCAACTCCAATGCTCCGTGGTCTTCTTTTGGTCCAAAAAAATCATCAAAAATTGGCACATCAATTGGACTCCGTTTGGTATTCCTTTTCTGTAAAACTCAAAAACAAGGAGAAAACAGGAACTGGGACTGGGCTCTAAGTTAATAGGTTAGTCCCAAAAATCATATAAAATGGCATATAAATGCATATAAAACATCCTAGATGGATAATATAATAGCATGAATACTTCATAAATTATAGATACATTGGAGTCGTATCAGACGCTGCGTGTGGTTGTCCCCATGGCCAACAGAAGCCGAGAGGTGGAGGTGGAGTCTGGCACCGGAGGTGGAGGAGGAGGGCCTGAGCAGCGGCCTTGGCGAGAGGTGGAGGATCACATCAGAGCTGGAGTAGGGCCTGGGCGTCTAGGCACTAGTAGAAAAACTACTTTACATGAGACACATTAGTCCCGGTTTGTAGACGAACCGGCACAAATGTGACAATTATTGCCGGTTCCAACGACTAGGGGGCGGACATCATTAGTCCCGGTTCATGTTGGGCCTCTGGTACTAGTCGTGACACGAACCGGGACTAAAGGGGTGGTGGCAGGCTGGGGCCCCACGAGCCCCTTTAGTCTCGGTTTGTGGCACGAATCGGTACTAGAGGCTCACCTTTAGTCCCGGTTTGTATCATGAACCGGGACTAAAGATGTTCCTATATAAACCCTTCGTCCAGCCCGCGATCGAGCTCTCTGTTCTTCCCCTTTTCTCTCCTCTCCGTTCTTCCCCTCTTGCTCAAGCTCATCCTCCATTTTTGAAAATTTGTCAAGGTTTGAAGGCACCCCATCCATCCAAGTGTTCACAAAGGCTAGGAACTTTGTCCTTTCATCTCTCATTGCTAGATTAGCTCTTGCAATGCTCTATAAGTATGGTGATTTGTGGGTTTTAGTTTGAGAGTTTTTATATATGGTAGTTTATTTGACTTATATGCAATTTGAGCTCAAATTAACTTCTTAGTTTGCATGTGTAAGTGTGGTTTACTTAGTGCCTTCCCGTCCCCGTCCTAACCACCGTTGATCATCCCCACCGCCCCGTCACCGGCACCACCTTGGTGAGCCTCTTGTTCTTATCCTTTTTATAAAAAAATCATGTTTGTGTGATTTAGATAGTTACTTGTATAATTTTCTTATTTGTACGTTGTTTGTTATACATAGTGGCATGGTTTTGATATCCGTCCCCGTCAGCCCTCGTCTGGTTTGTGATTCAGATGTGGTATATATATTATACATAGTGTGTGATTTAGATAGTTATTTTATAACTATTTGTTGCATTTCGTGTTTATGACAATTATGCCGACCAACGTGACATAGAAGTTTTTATCTAGGAGGTATGTGAATCGGAAATTCCAACCGACCCTCTTGTCGAGAGGTTAAATTTAGTTGAACAAGAAAACGAGTATTTGAAGAATAAATTGAAAAGAATTGAGGAGGAGAAGACGGAATTGGAGTTGCATGTTGCCGATGTCGTCGATGATCACAAGATCAAGATGGATGCAATGCGCTTGAAGATTAGAAAAATTAGAAAATATGACATTAATAGTGAGGTTTGGTATCATTATGCTGTTGGATCAATTGTTACCTTATAGTTGCGATCTTGATCGCATTTGTTGTTGCATTTAAATGCTTTAGCTAGAGAATTTGTATGTTGTTTTATGAGAATAAGTGTGTATGAACTTGTATTAATTTGGTCTTTTCGGTGTTGTGTAATGAAGATGAGACGGCAATGGATGTACGATAACCGATGTTCTCCCTAGTTCATTAAAGGCATGCATACTTTTCTGATTGCGGCTGAGGAAAACAAATGGGCAGATGGTTTTATGTGTTGTCCATGTGCTGACTGTAAGAATGATCAAAATTACTCTAACTCAAGAACCATTCACGTCCACCTATTTGAGTCTGGTTTCATGTCCGACTATAACTGTTGGACCAAGCACAGAGAAAGAGGGGTCCTAATGAAAGAGAAAGAAAAAGAAGAGGATGCCGAAAGCTATCCTGGCCATGGGTTCCCTGAATACGATCAATAATTGGGGAAGTAGCTAAGCCAGCAATGCGGGAAGAAGCTGAAGAAGATGCATCAGATGATCCCGCTGATGATCTTGGTTGCGCCATTGCCGATGCAAAGAGAAATTACGCTAGTGAAAAGGAGAGGCTGAAGTTGTAGCGCCTGTTAGAGGATTACAAGAAATTGTTGTACCCAAATTGCAAAGATGACAAGAAAAAGTTGGGCACCGCACTGAAATTGCTGTAATAGAAGGCAGAGAATGGTGTATCTGACAAGGGATTTGAAAAATTGCTTATAATGTTAAAGAAGATGCTTTCAAAGGACAACGAAGATACATGCATGCCCTAATGACTGCATCCTCTACCGCGGTGAGTACGAGGATTTGAATGCATGCCCGTTATGCGATGCATTGCTCTATAAGATCAACAACGATGACCCTGGTGATGTTGAGGGCGAGCGCCCCAGGAAGAAGATTCCTTCCATGGTGATGTAGTATGCTCCTATAATACCACGGTTGAAACGTTTGTTCCAGAACAAAGAGCATGCTAAGTTGATGCGATGGCACAAAGAAGACCGTAAGAAAGACGGAAAGTTGAGAGTACCTGCTGACGGGTCGCAATGGAGAAAAATCGAGAGAAAGTGGAAGGACTTTGCAGATGACGCAAGGAAAGTATGGTTTGGTCTATGTATGTATAACCTTCGTCCTTGGTTGTGCATGAAGCGAAAGTTCATTATAATGGCAGTGCTCATCCAAGGCCCTTAGCAACCCGGCAACGATATTGATGTGTATCTAAGGTCATTAGTTGAAGAACTCTTACAGCTATGGTATGAAAAAGGTGTACGTGTGTGGGATGAGCACGGACATGAGGAATTTGACCTACATGCGTTGCTGTTTGTGACAATCAATGATTGGCCTACTCTCAGTAAACTTTCAGGACAGACAAACAAGGGATACCGTGAATGCACGCACTGTTTAGATGATACCGACAGTATATATTTGGCACACAAGTATGTGTACATGGGGCATCGTTGATTTTTTCCGAGCAGGCATCCCGTAAGAAAGAAAGACAAGCATTTCAAAGATGAGGCAGATCACCAGAAGAAGCCTCGCCACCGTACTGGTGATGATGTACTTGATATGGTCAAG
Source organism: Triticum dicoccoides (assembly GCF_002162155.2). NCBI lineage: Eukaryota > Viridiplantae > Streptophyta > Magnoliopsida > Poales > Poaceae > Triticum > Triticum dicoccoides. The sequence goes on from NC_041381.1 coordinate 705,195,729, forward strand.
AATTTAAAAGTAATCTTTGGAAAAAGGTCCTGGTGAACAATCTGTTTCAAATGATGTACTAGATACGTTCGTTTGAGCGGCAAATAATATGGATTGGAGCGAGTATATTGAACTTTTTTTATATACTGTGAATATTTAACAAAATGCACACTAAACAATTATTTAATATACTACGAACATTTTTCTTAATTGCAATGATTTTTTAATATGCAGTGAACAATTTTTTGAAAATAACGATCAACATTTGACATCCCAAACGAGTTTTTTTGAAAATGTGAAAACTTTTGAAATTGTTAATAAATTTTGAAATTTAGAACATTTATTGATAAGACAAATAGATTTTAAATATGGGAACATTTTTACAAAAGATCGTTTTTTGGAAATTATAAACATGTTTTGAAATTATGAAAATAACACAAAAAGTGGTAAAAACAATTATTTTAAAAAATTATGAATTTAACAATAAAAGAGTAAAAAAAGAAGAAACAAAAATGTAAAAAAAAGGAGGCTAAAAATAGGAAGAAGGAAAAAACATCTAATAGCTTATAAGGCCTTGTACAATGCTAGGTGCTTGGGGAGCTGATTAGAAAAATAACCGGGATTTTCTGAAGCACCAATGTCTATTTATATAGTTGAGACGCCTAATTTAGTGTTTATCCTGTATAAATAAAAATCGATGCTTAAAGAACATCGATTCATTTATCTAAGTACCTTCCTTAAGCGCCTTGCATTGTACATGGCCTAAAATCCATTAGGAATGCTTCCGCTCAATGGGCCAGACGGTCGATGAGGCTATGGCGATATAGCATGCAAAGCTGTACGACTCGTCGAGTAAGGCTCCTAAAAATTAAGGGTAGTATATGTACAAATTACTAGGTCCAATAAAGAGAAAACTGTAATAGCCGGATCGCAATTCCTATATAATGCTTCAGGCGCCCAGCAAGCTGTCGCTAGCGCTTGCGTGGATGTTACACAGGGACACGCTGATCGCTGGTTAGCGCCCATGTACACACATAAAACCTTTCCAGACCAATTTTGTGTGTTTTTTTTCATTTTTGTTCTTTCCTTTATATTTAAGTTATCCTTTTACTTTCTTTTACTTATTTATTTTATGTTCTTATATTCTTTCCTTTTTATTTTCTTATTTTCATTTCCTAACATATTTTGAAATTTTGTGAATTGCTTAATGTAATCATGATTAATTTTTGAATTCATGAACATTTTCTTGTAACCATGAGCATTTTCAAATTCGTGAACACTTTTTAAAATAGTTAACCTTTTATGAATTCAAGAACATGTTTTCATAAATTCAAGAACATTTTTTTGAATTTCCTGAATCTCCTGTTTTTTTAGAATCAGAATTTTTATTTTCAATCAACAAATATTTTTTGGAATTTCTTTTACCTTCACTAATTGTTTTTTGTTTGACGGATATATTTATGTAATGCATGAACTTTTTTATGAATTTATTAATATATTTTGAATTAGCCAACATTTTTTGAATTGATGAACTTTTTTATGTAATTCGTGATCATTTTTTGATTTTATTGAATGGTTTTCAAAAAATTCACGATAATTTTTCGAATCCATGAACTTTGTTGAAAATCATTTTTTGAATACATGAACATTCTTTGAATTCACGAATACTCTTTTCAATTCCGAGAACATTTTTGAATTTGATAAATTATTTCCCCTTATGGATGTTGCTCATCAACTTGGCATTCGACCCGAAGAATCAATGAGGATTGCAAAGGTTTGGAAGTAGAGTTAAATCATATGTAATTCTCAGCCATCTACATTTTGTTAGGCACATCTGGTTTGAAGGCAATTATTGGCCTGGATTGAATATCAGCAACAAGAAGTATGCGTCAATTGCGCAACCCTTATTTTGTTAGGGATCAAACCAGTAGGAAGACAGACGGTATTCATCACCAATCAAAAGGTATGACATATACATAATTTTGGTCCCATTCTGAGTAAATTTTGGGTATGCTATCCAGAATTCTCCGGATGGAAGTCAAAATGTGCCATGGGTAGTTTCCAGTATAAGATACTTGGTCTTCTCTAGCACGCCACATGTAAATCACCAGCACTAGTAATAGTTTTTTTGTTGTTGCCCCAAGTTGGCAGTATCTCAAAAGTACACCTATGGGACAGGCTCATAACAGTCTTGTCATAATCACGAACTGTTCCAAGGAAGGACATATATGTGTGTTTCAGCTACACATGTGTCCACATATGTTGTGTGAGCATGCAGTCTTGACATTGCATATTATGTCGCTTGTGACGATGTATGCAACAGGGTTAAAGCTAAATCTTAGAGGCGTTGGATTACTACAATCTTTGCACATCTGGCAGCGGAAGTGAGATGATATTTGCATGGACTTCATGGTCAGGTTACCCAAGTCAACCCGAGGCAGTGAGTATATATATATGGATCATAGTGGACACTCACACCCAAGTGACCCACTTGGTTGGCGAGAAGGAGAGTACAACCGCAGTCTTGCATGGCAGGACGTGCGGGCGCACGATGGCGCATGACCTGCTCTAGCTGTTGGACTCGCGAGGGACTCGATGTAGGAGCCGTTAGCCACCAGAAGGGCGACGTGCATGCATGGTCGAACACCCTCCGCAGCCAAAACGTGGGGTTGGCCGATGTTGAGGCTGGACCTGAAGTCGTCGAAGACACGCGTCGGAAGCCCTTTGGTGAAGATGTCCGCAAACTGCAAGCTCGTGGGTACGTGGAGGACACGGATCTCACCAAGAGCGACGCGCTCACGTACGAAGTGTAGATCGATCTCGATGTGCTTCGTTCATTGGTCTTGCACCGGGTTGCTCGACATGTAGACGGCGTTGATGTTGTCGCAATAGACTACCGTAGCTCGCGAGGGAGGTTGGTGAAGCTCGCCGAGAAGCTGGCGTAGCCATACGGACTCGGCGACTGCATTGGCAACCGCGTGGTACTCGGCCTCGACGCACGAGCGGGAGACAATGTTCTGCCTCTTCGAGAACCATGTGAGAAGATTGCCGCCAAGGAAGTAGTAACCAGAGGTGGACTTGCGCTTGTCGGGGCAGCCGGCCCAGTCGGCGTCGGAGTAGGTGACAAGCATATACTCTTTTTTTTTTACAATGTTGGTTCGATGAAGACAATACATAACGCTGATCGAGCATCCATCCAACAATGCATACTCTTTTTTTACTCAAATAGAAAGTAATAAAATTATTACAAAATGCTATCAGAGATCATCAAATAATAATATTACTCAAAGTTCTAGACCGAAAGGATACCACACCATGTCTCATCAAGTTCTAGGTGGAAAAGACTGCAGTCCTGCTTCTCCATGAAACAAGATGCATGCATGTCATCTTCATCCCTTTTGCTTGTTCACATCTCCTCTTGCTTGTCCAGTCCCACAGAAGTAGCAACATGCTGATATCCATCTTGCTTACGCGCTCTCTCAGCAGCGTGCTGATATTGTCGTATCAAGGGAAGACTCTCCACGGTTACAAGATATCCGTCATACTTCACTATTTCAGGACCGGAAGGCAGGGCACAATAACCGAGAGCATTAATAGCAAGAATACCCGCCAAAGCAGTCCACTTGGTCACCTTCTTGCTCCTGGTTATCTTCCGCCTACAGGTGGGTGGGATGAGACGGTAAGAATTACTTATTGTATATATGAACTATAGGAGAAGAAAAAAAACATATATGTTTCCATGTGGTTGATATATCGTACCATTGAGGGTCATGTGGTCTAGGCTCGATTTGGGTAGAGAGGTCCTTGAGCAGACTCTTGTCCCGCAAGGAGGTTTTAGAATCGGCGTCGACAAGGGCAATGACTTCGTACAATTGCTCCTTCTTCAGCTGGACTAGCTCCGCACGGTGTTCCTCCTTCATGGCGTGGGTGAATTTGGAAGCCTGCAAACGCATCAGCTCCCCCATCCGCCGGACTAGCGGACCACGTTGTTCCTTGTCTAAGGGGAGGATGGATTTGGAAAGCTAGAAACACATAAGTAGCATTGAGATCAACTGATAAGTAAAATAATGTTCACAAGACATGTTGTCTACGTAGAGCCAAACACACCTTATATCTTGCATTGGAATACATAAAACTAGTTGGAGACAAAAAAATATGTCGATTTTACCGACATATCAACGCATCCATGCTAGGCAGATGATTATCTACCAATGGTATAGCAAAGCATAAAATTAGTTGGGAGACAAAAAGTCCTCGATTTTTAGCAAAATATCAAGGGCATTCATGCTAGACAGTTGATCATATCTACGAATGACACCAAATTATAGATCAAACTGTGTCGATTTTACCAAAATATCAAGGGCATTCAAGCAAGTCAGTTGATCATCGATCTACCAATGCCATGGCACAGGAAAACGTGAAACTCATTGGAGACAAAATTATGCCGATTTTACGAAACTATCAACGGATTATTCATGCTATCTTGTAGCTACTAATGGAAATCAATGAAAAATATGCCTGTTTTAAGGATGATACCCGTGCATCCCTGTGATATACTACTGTAGTATACAATGGTATGGAGAGAGGCAGAGAGCAGAGAAGAGGTGAGGAGCTCCATCAACAACCAGACGTCGGGACCTACTAGGAAAATAGCGAGCCGGATATGGGATGGGACAGAGAAGAAGATACATACATCCTCGGCGTGGACGAGCCGGCGAAGCCCCTGCCCTCGAAGCACCGACGGACGCGGGATCCTCGTGGTCGCCGCCGCGCGGAGAGACGCAGCCATCGTCGCAGGCCTGCACTGCAAACAACAAAGGTGAAAGGTGTAGGGCGAATCACCCAAGCTTGAGGTACAACCGTAAGGGAATACCTTGCCTCTTAGGGTTAGGGTTCCACGCGTCGTCGCTTTTTTTCTTTTTCTTTTGCTAGCTTGTGCACACGCACGTACGTAATGAAGCTATGCATGCGACGTTCTGTTTTCCAAATTAAAACTCGCCGCGTTTTCCGCGCAGGCGCAGGTAGTCAATCGAGCTACGTCAGCTTTTTCCTAGTACTTCCTCCTTCCTAAAATATAAGGCGCGATTGACTACACACGGTTTTTTATGCACGACTTTGACTATATATATATATCAAAATACATGGATTAAACATGTGTAAATGGCACTATCGTATTTGTCTCACAAAATAATTTTATTTCATATATCTGTATACTAATTTTATAGGCATACAATACATGAAAATCACAGTCAAAGCGTTATACAACGAAGATCAGAAAAGTCAATCGGCGTCTTATATTTTGAGAAGGACCGGGCCCCAAATCCGTCCCAAACATTTGCACAGGCAGTCGGTCAAATGACCGGACGCAAAAGCGGCACTAAACCGGGCGCTCCAAATCCGGCTGAAACGCCCGGACTGACCGGCAAGCTCCGTGTCCAGTCTCGTATATGGAGTGGATACGGAGATGCCCGAGCGCGCCCGTCACGTCGGCTTAGCCCGCTAGGGCCCACGTCGCCCCTTCAAAAAACCCATCCCGTCCAACGAATCCTAGTCAAACATCAGTCCACAATTGTCTTCTCCGTCCTCCTTGTCGCCTCCACTTCCTTCCAAACCCTACCCTCCCCTCTGCCATGACCAACTTCATGAGTGCTTCGGCAGCGTGCCCGATCACATCGACTAGGACGGTCTCGTCAAAGAGGAGGACGGTGGATCTAGCTTCGATACACCGGACGACGAAGAGCTCGCGCTACGCATCACCACCAAGCACTCGCGGGTGGACACCGGCAGGAGCTTAAACTCCCTCACGTCCATCGCAAGCTCCTCCACATCCCGCTGACAGAATGTGGGTCGCGGTAGCCCGTCCCGCTCCGCGCCGCTCAAAATCTGGAGCGCATGCGTCTCCCCTTTCCCCGGGCAACGGTGGGTGCTCGTGCCCGCGGCTCCAGCGCGGATGCGCGTGCCTGAGTCGGAGGCGAATGCGGCCCGACATGAGCAGCAACGACGACTTTGGCGGCATTCTGCTCTTGTTGCCAGCAGGCACGCTTCGTCGCCGTCAACCCAGAGGAGGCGCTCATCCGCGAGGTCATGCGGTGGTCTTTGACCACGGAGCAGACTGACACGTGGCGCCTCCACCTCGTTCTCGAGGCGTCCGAGCTCCTCGCTCGAGAGAAGGAGACCGCCGCCGCCAATGCTACCCGCCGCGCGAAGGAACAACATCGCCTCCTCTGCCGCCTCTCTAGGTGCATTTCGTCCGCATCGGAGAGCAGCACCACCATGGACGACGACGACAACCCTTCCGCCGCCGACGCGTATATGGAGGAGATGGGCCGCACCGCCAATCCCAAGGGCAAGGGCTCGGGCAAGAAGTGGTGAACTCCGGTCGGCCCCTTTATCTATTTTTATGTTTTATACTCCCTCCGTTCCTAAATATAAGTCTTTGTAGAGATTTCACTATGGACCACATACAGATGTATCTAGATGCATTTTAGAGTATAGATCCACTCATTTTGCTTCGTATATGGTCCATAATGGAATCTCTCCAAAGACTTACATTTAGGAACGGAGGCAGTAGTTGTTTTATGTTCTATTTAGGTCGAATTTGAAGTCCGTTGGTCCTTTTGGATGAACTTTGTGGATGTCTGATGCCTGAAATGCTATGTTCTATGCTATCTCTTATGATCTACGTTCTTCCGCCTCCGAATGCGCCCGCGGTCGTTTGGGAGCCAGAATTTGCCAACCCTGGATTATAGATGCTCTTATTCATGCAGGGCATTTCAAACACACAGATTACATGCTTGCATCTCTAGTACGTATGTACGTACGTATCTCAAATAAAAAATGTTGGAGTAGTACGTACTCTCCTTCCATTTCTTTTTTACTCTGTGTATAAACTTTGTTCCAAATCAAACTATGAAAAGTTTGATCAACTTTATCTTAAAAAACATGAACATTTACAATACAAAAGTTATATAGTGTGAAAATTTATTTCATGATGCATCTAATGATATTGATTTCATATTCTGAATGTTGATAATTTTTCTTATATAGTTGATCTAGCTTTATGAAGTTTGATTTTGACAATTTTTATATGCATAGGCAGATTAAAAAGAAATGAACGTGACTACAAGTACACGCCTCATGCGTTGTTGGTTCTGGCCCGCCTTGTCGCTTCCGATCCAACGAATGAGTACACAACAACTTGGTACTGCTAGCTCCTTCCCTTCATTAGTCCATGTAATGTAATGTAATGAAAAAAATAATATTATTGTTGGATTATCATGACTTTCCGCTTAGTGCAAAGTGAACTAATCGAAGCAAAATACCATTGCGTCCTTCCCGCTTCCAGGCAACCGAACATGCATCATAAAGAGACGAACGAAGGTGAAGGACTCCAGCTCGCCGACGTTGACGTTGAGGTCCCCATGGCAGGGTCTAGATCCTCGCCCTCGAGCTGGGGAAGTACGTCCTTGTTCAGATAGGGTGAAGTGCGGGAGCACATGACGGTGCTGATTCGATGATAACAATTCATACGATCTGAATTCATCCAACGTAAAGAATAATATAGCTTGTAGCAACATCACAAGTAAATTACAATGCTATCAAAGATCATCCAGTATAATATTACTCAAGGTCTAGACGGAAAGGATACGTAACATGCCATGTCTCAAGTTCTAGACTGAAAGGATATATAACATGGTACCGGAAAAGAACTGATATCCGTCTTGCTTCTCCTTGAAACAAGATGCATGCATGTCATGTTCAACCCATCTCCTATTCAGCAGTAGCAATAGGCTGGTATCCATCTTGCTTGTGCACTCTCTCAGCAGCCTGCTGATATCCTTGTATCATGGCTAGACTCTCGGCAGTAACAAGATATCCTTCATACTCTACTATTTCAGGACCGGAAGCCAAGGCACGATAACCGAGCGCATAAATAAGAACAATACCCGTCCACGCAGCATGACGAGCCACCTTCTTGTTTCTTTTTAACTTGCGCCTAGAGGTAGGTGGGATGAGAACGTAAGAATCATTATAGATACTCCCTCCGTCCCAAAATTCTTGTCTTAGACTTTTCTAAATACGGATGTATCTAGTTATGTTTTAGTGCTAGATACATCCGTATCTAGACAAATCTAAGACAAGAATTTTGGGACGGAGGGTACCATTTAGCATGAGCGGTAAGCTATAGCAAAAACAATAAACAAAAGAATCATTATAGATACAATTTTGTTAAAGCACATCTAGATGTGCTAAGTATTGCACTTCTAAGTCCTATATCGTTGATCTTGATTCGTGCGAGTATTTTTTTCTTTTTATGATTAATTAAGACACTTAGATATGCAATAACTATAGCACATCTAGAGTGTCCTAGACACACCCCTTATAGATGTATGAACTTCTGTAGCAGAGGAAGTATGGAGTGAAAACGTTTATGTCTGCAAATAGTTTATATTGTACCATAGAGGGTCATGTGGTCTAGGCTCGATTTGTGTAGAGAGATCCTTGAGCAGACTCCGGTTCCGCAAGAAGGTCGCGGAGTCGGGGTGGCCGCCGGCGATGAGATCGTAGAGGTGCTCCTTGTACTGCCGGATAACCGACGCACCGTACTCTGAGCCACAGTGTTGCTTCCAAAGACGGCTGGATCTGTCAATCTGGAAACACACGAGCAGCATTGAGAAGTGATAACAGGAAAGTGATGTGAACAGGACATGTCGTCTACGTACGTACAGCAAGACTTAGGAAAATAGCAAGCCGGCCAGAGATGGTATACCTGCTGGGCGTGGCGAATCCCCTCCAGTGGAAGACGCATGATCCACCTCCCCGCCGCGCCGAGGGAAGCCGCCATCGTCGCACCGCTGCAAGACTCCTCGAGAAATCAGGCCGGCCGTGTTGGAACCTTACCTTGCTAATCGAAACTGATTAGGGCTAGGGTTCCTCGTTCGCCGACCTTCCGCCCACTAGAAGGACGGGACGCGATCGTGCAGAGTTCTTTTTTTCTCTTTTTTGGGAACCTTGTGTTATTTACTCTCGTGAAGAGCTATCTGTCTTTTTATTGGGCTATATGTTACGCGTCCGTCGGTTGATTCTTTAAAAAAAAAACTGCCAGGTCGCGAGCCGCCCGATCGTTTTTCTTTGTTTATTTTCCCGATCGTTTCTCTTATCTACTTTCCTGCAACAAGACCTTTATTGGAAAAATATTTTTGTAACAAGATCCTTGATGCAAAATTTACAACATCTTCAGTTTCTTCTTTATATTCCTGCAACATAGCTCATGTTCAAGAAACGTCGCCTTCCCTAACCTTTTTCCCGTAGCGGGCCAGAGACAGTCCGTGATCGGGACGAGAAGGGCGAGTGCAGATGAACGACGCGGTGGTTGTGGCTGCTGATGGCGTGATAGAACGACGACAAGGTTGACGCGCTCCGCACTGGCGTGTCGGATCTCACTAGATTCGTCGATCCAGTGGTGGGGAGGTGTAGGGCGGCGGAGATCCGCCATGGAGTCGCACAAGCGACGACAACCTGCAGGCGACACTGGACCGACGGGTCGAGGTAGGGGCAGCCCCAGCCGCACTGACAAGGAGGAGAGGAGGCGCCCGGTGGGGCCGGGCGACCTGATCGGTGGTCACCGGAGATCGGGCATCGCGGGGTGTATCTCCCTAGCTCGACGGTGGTTGTAGATGGGGCGTAGCAACTAGTAGGCAGATGGATTGGTCGGTCTGCAACATCCCCATGTTATGCTCCGATGTTTGCAACAAGACCAATGTTGCAAAACACATGTGCTAGGAGGGTGTTGTACGCCGCACGATCAACCACTGATGCCGGGCAAGGAGTGGAAGGAGTTGCCTTTTACTCCTCCTACTGTGGTTGGTACATTGCGTCGTGGTCATTGGGTGATGTCTTGGACATGGATGGCAGGACGGCGGCTCTGGATGGCGGTCTGCATGGTTGGCTCTCCGGCGAACACCATGGTGGCGGTGGTGGCTTCCTTCCGATCGTGTGGGCGACTAGCGGGGGAGCGGTTGGTGGCTTGGGCACATCCTCTATTGGGCGTTGCCCAGATCTGGATCTGGGGTCTGTGCACGTCGCGCTTGCGGGGGCCTCATGGTGACAAGGATGGGGTCCCAAGCGAAAGCTCTGTGCGTTTGCACCAACAACGACCATGGTTGCAGGCGCTGCTATCTTCTGAAGACGTTGTTGTGGATCTCATCCTCTCCGCGTCAGAGTTCTGAGTGAAGACCCTTGTCCAGTGTGGCTAGGCAGCGACGACGCTTTGCGCCATTCCCCTCATGAGGGCGTTGTCGAGGAGCTTAGGTGTCCTAGGGTGTTGTGAGAGTTGTCTCAGTTCCCCCAATTTCTTCCTTCGGTAGTGTAGTCGCTTGTCTTCTGCGCGATCCGGATAGCCTAGTACTCCCTCCGTCCCAAAATTCTTGTCTTAGTTTTGTCTAGATACGGATGTATCTAATATCAAAACATGACTTGATACATCCGTATTTAGATAAATCTAAGACAAGAATTTTGAGTATCTGCTTTGTAAGAGGGTTAACTCATCACCTTGTATTGTTTGGTTGTACTTTGCTCGGTCTGCCTTTATTTTCATAAACGAGTGAATGCCTATTTCGAGAGATTCAGACAAGTGCAAATGATATAACATTTCTTTTTGACAGGAGCAAATGATATAACTAGTAAATATATCTCTACCCATCCACACGGGCCAAAGTCCACCGCGTTTCTATGGCTCTAAGGCCATCGGAGACGTGCCTAAGGGGAGGTAGGGAACTTGAGAATTTTTTTTAAAGACGGCTGCTGCATCAATGTGTACTTTTTTATACCTAGGATCTGCTTAGCATTTCTGCGCCGTTCCCCCTTCGTCCCCACCCCGCCGCCCATCCCATGGCGACCAAATCCCCCAGCCCTACCACGGACCCAGCACCCGCACCAGGCCCTACCCAGCACCCGCTCCGCCGCAGTCACTCTCCGGTCTCCGCGCGGGGCTCTACGCCGACCGCACCGAGGTGAGTGAGATCTCCGAGAAACCCTTCCTCACCGAGCAGTTCATTCGTTCGTTCGTATGGCGTGCCACCACAACTCTAGTCGCCTTGTTAACTCACTTCCGCCAAGGATTGATTGACCTCTCTCAACTCTTGCTGTGCGTGTGTCTGGATCTGCAGCAGCAGCAGCAGCAGCGCAATGAAGCCAACCAAGTCAGTGAGATCCAAAGTCGGGGAGTCTCTGCCTGCTACCTTGAGCACTGATTTCGACAACCAGGTTGGGGGGCAGAAATCTTGTGGAAGTAACAGATCAAGCGATTTAGAATATCTAGCAAACGAGATAGATGATCTTGTGCTGCAACCAAGGTATGATGGCGTGAATGGGCCAAAGATGGTCTCATTCTCTGACTTCCTGCGGATCGTTGCTTCAGAATCAGAACGACAACCTAGACGACGTCAGCCCATTGGTGCCCTGCCGCAAGATGATCGTAACGGTAACAAAGCTGACAAACTCAACTCAGTAAATTTCCCCATAACTATGGAGGAGGCTGCTGTATCAGATTTCAAATATGACTCTGACGATGTGCCATCTCCACCAGTTTGTTCTTTAAGAACCCCATCTCCACCCGTTGAAGAAGAACCAAAGGGAGATGTGTTAGTCAAATCCTCCCCTGAAAAGGCGGATGCTGCATTGGCGCATGCTATTATGTGAGAGGGAACAATTCATCTTACTGGGTCTTCACTCACAAATGTTGTTGCTATCTTCAAAAGGTTTGTTTCATCTACCTTGCTTATAGTAATCACACACAATTAACTATTGTTAGAGAGACACACAGTTAACTACAAGGTATACTTTCATTTGTAATTTCTTTAGTTTTAACACATAACGCACCGGTTCATTATGGAGAGCATCGCATGTATGCATCCCAGAGTTAGTTTTGGCAGCACTCTTATTTCATTGTTATGTTGCTTATCTATTGTAGCGGTGAAAAGCCATCTGCCAATGAGTGGCCCCGCTCTCTCGAGATCAAGAAAAGAGTGAGCCTCGGTGTTTTTGAAAAATTGCTTGGACTGCTTCGTGAATCCAGGAAACGTACTATAATGGTAACTATTATTTCTATGTTGTTTCTTTTACTGATATTATGGTATATGCACATCCTTGCACATTTTGCTTGCAAACAGTTGTTTCTATCACATTTACATGATAATAATTGATTGTAAGCACCCAGTGGAAACATGTGCTCTTGAGTGTGCTTCGTTGTGGTTACATCTTACATCATAGCTGCATAAACTGAATTGACGTGAACCCATAGTGTACCTGTTCACAGTCTGGTCCCTGAAATGCCATAAAATGGAAGATTAGACACAACTATTACATGATGTGTTTGAAGTCAACGTGGCTGACTGAGAAGGGATGGTCGCGAGATTGATCATTCCCACCCACCTGGGTTAAATATGTAGGACAACGCATGCCTGCCCTATTTGTGTTCGTGGTGCCTCCAATATTTTCTTAGTGTGTGTGTGGGAGATCCACTGTGTGTGTGTGTGTGTGTGTGTGTCTGATTGCGTGAGTGGGTTGTACCTTCACAAAAAATTATATACTGGTAGGAATCGCTTTTCTGTCATGATCCATGCAGAGTTGTGTTTTTCTTCTCAACATACATTGCAGTTGTAATATTGTCAGGTACTGCAAATTTCAGGATATTTTCGGTACTGCAAATTTCAGGAAATTTTCTTGTGATAAACCATTGAACTTATAGTCTCGACACAAAAAAATTGTTTCCTATGCATATCAATAGAAGCAAGCCATTGTAGCAGGTCATGAGAAAAGGCACCCTAAAAAGATAGTCCACTAATGTATCTTCTGCTAACTCAGTCATCATTTAGTTAGATAGTTAATAGTTCGATACTTGTACATCATGAAATCTGGTACATTAGTGTTATATTGAGCCATTTACCTTTTTGAAGGCCACCTTTATTGCTAACGAAGGTGCAAATAGATTGTTTATTAGCAAAACAAATAGATTGCTTTGAGCTTTGACATACTTAGATTGAGCATCTTTGTATAATACTGTTAGGGTGCTCTCACCAACAGTATGGTACTGCAAAGTGGCCTGGACAATAAACATTTGACAAGAAAACATAGGAAATGGAAAGTCCTGGTAACAATATATATGTTTAGCATTACTGTTTACGTATGCATGATTTTGTTTCCTTCCGATATGGCAGTTTATCATCGCTACTACATCTGTACTTGCAGAAATACCGCATATTTGAATTAGAATTCTGTTGCATCTGATGAACTCATGTCTTCACAGGCTTCCGCTGATTGCATCCAAATCCGATCAGATTTGACATGTGTTATTTTATGCTACATACAACAGAATGATTTATGGGAAACTAATTTTGGGAACTAGTTGTCCATG
>NC_041381.1:705209410-705226216 GCF_002162155.2 Triticum dicoccoides
CATGGATGTAAGTTATGCTATATAATGTGCATCTGCAAAAAAAAAACTCATAAGAAATTATAACATCATATGAATTGTACAAAAAAGAATAATCTATATCATATACTACTTCCATGTGGGTTTATTGGCCCCCTTGTATTTTGCGTCAAAATTTGACCATACATTTGACTTACAAAATATAAGCTGTATCTCACAAATATTATATTTTTATATTTCTATTCAAAAGAACTTTCCAACAATACTATTTTTTTATATAACCTATACTTTGCTAGTTATATATAATGCAAATTTTGTCCCAAAATAAGAGGAGCCATAATAAATCTGGATGGAGGGAGTACCTGCTATTTAACCGAGCACTATTCATTTGAATCTTATCATTTTTTCCTAGGTCACAAATGGTGATATTATTGGATGAAATCTTCACAGGTACACGTTACATAGCATTACTAACATCCCTGCATTATTTCCAAAAAAAATAAATCGGAAAAATATAAAAATACTTGAGCACTAACTTGCAAAATAATAAAATCCCACAGATTGCTCTTGCTGTAAACCTGTGCTACTGGTAATTTATCGAATATCTGAAATGCCACTGGAAAACAGATGCTCCTTATAGGATGACCGCTTCTTGAAACTGTACCGTTTTTGTTAGGGACGTGGACAGCCACATATGCCCAACTTTAGTTATTAGCATGCTATCAATTTGTTTTAAATAGACTATGCCATTCCTTAGAGACAGTTTTTTTATCGATAGATATATAAGACCTACTACCTTATAGACTCTGAATCATACGATTGCTATTTTTTATCCAAGTTAATTCATCATAGCCAGTTATATAAGCTTACCTTTGTATCATAACGAAGAAAAGACTTATCTCCTGTGGTCTCCATAAGTCACCTCCCTATCAATATCCTCTCATCTCCACCCAGTATGGCTGTCCTGTTTATCCTCTCAGCCTCAGGATTAATACGTGGCAAATACTTCTTAGTGGATGGGAAATGCCGTAAGAGATTAGGAGAGACTATAGATTAGAGAGACGACTTAGGCTTAGGGAAGAAAAGGCGCAGACAAGTCTCATTATTACTTGATTACGAATATACAAACTGTAGCTTTATATAGCAGCCTGAGAACAACAAATTTGGAAACAGATTTTTCTCTAAGAGATCGAGATCAAACTAATCTATCTCTAAACAGTAATAAACTCTATGAGCTAGCTATCTAAATTTCTTACTATTAACTCGCTGGTAGCATAATTAATGATAGCCAAACTTGGGTATTTCCCTGTCGTACTTTACATAATACCCATCTCGTCCTCATTTCCCTGTCTTACTTTACATACCACACTCCTACGTGTAGTTCCTTCATCATTCAACCCCCTTGTTGCATGCAATACCATTGTCGATGGTATCGCCTAGACCTTGTTGCTCGCCCTCCTCATCATTCTTGCATGCCTTGCCGTTCCTATGCTTCAGCTTCGTCCCATCCTTTCTCTCTCACTATGAGGTCCTGCCTCTTGGCATCCAAGCAGCCAAGAAACCTCCTCGTGCTGCCACCTGCTGGAGTTTGCCGCTGCATTTCCAGGTTATGGTCCTAGTCTGCCATGCCATGGAGAAGATAAATATGAGCCAGTGTGACGAGAGCCGCAACCCAGGCTTGTAGGATGCTTTGGTGTAGATTTGATGAGTAGGCACGGATCTGTGAAAGAGAAGTGGAGAGTTAGGATGGGATCGTCTGACTAAGGTGACATGTGATATGTGGGCCATATTAGAACAGTTATTTTGTGGATCCACATATTTATGTGAATTTGAATAACAAATAAACTAGTATGTAGTCTTTTAGTAGATTGCTATGTGCACATTACTGAATTCAGATGTCGAATATTTCTAATAATCTGTACCTATTTCCGGCTTTCTTGAGTTTTGCTCATGAAAAAATTGTTTTATTTTTTATTTGTTCCATTTAGTATCTGTTACTTGTTTTACAGGTAACTGAGTTGCGTTGGAAGGAGGGCTCTATTGAGAGTGGTCGGCATCATCTCTTAAAGGTTCCTCCTTAGTATCCTAAAAAATAATGTGGTCATTTCTCAAGTACATGCCCTTGATTCAAAGCTTAGCACGGTCAGGGAGCTCCTGATTTGCTAACCACATCTTATTCTTGTGCAGACCATAGAGTCGTATACTGCCAATGGTTAGTGAAGCCAACCGAAGAGGTGGAGTTGTTCCTCTGTCCTTATCAAGGGAAGGCAGCTCAGATACTTGCTGACAACCTGCTAAAGGAGCACTCGGGCAGTTTAACCACTTTGCTTGCAACATCTATTATCGGAGTTGTGGTGTGGCCAAGACCCCATATCTCATCTATGGTAGTTTAAATTTGTGCAATCTGCAAGCGTCTGTCCGCTTTGATGCACGGTTGCCTTGTCCCTCGTCCACTCATCAGTTAATATATGCAAGTATCATAAGATCTGCATATTGAGATGGTTTTATGTTATGTTGTGTCAGAACCTCGTGCACCTAGCCATCTTGGTTTGTTTCCCTTCCCAGGGAGTCAAGTACTTGGTATATGTAACTGCAACAAGTTGAATGCTAAAATTGCTATGTTTGGTTGCTTTCTTGCTGAAGTCCTTGCCATATTATGCTAGCAAACCATATCTCGTCTGCTCTAAATATTGCTGCTCTCGCAGTTTCAGAATAGCTTGTTTGCTACTCACTGTATGATAATTTTGTTTGGATGGAGCGTTTGGACTCCTTGTTCCACAGACAAGTTGCCTATGCTGAAATCATGCTAGAATTTATTTTTTGCCGATTTATTGAGGTGGCTAAAACTGAACCAGGTTTATTTAAAAAATGTTGTGTGATCACCTCTTCTCTAGATCTTGGGGTGAACCAGGTTTATTTTTTAAAAATGTTGTGTGATCACCTCTTCTCCAATTTTGCCGATTCTTTCTTGTTCCAAGTTTGCTGATGACATCTCATAACACAATATAGGTGATGAGAAGAAGGTGACGATGAGATGTCTTGCAGCCGCCCCCAGCATTTGATTGTGTTGATTTTTTTCGCGAATAAGCAAAAGCTTTGTGTATCTTTGCATTGATAGATAGGGTAGCAGCACAATATGGTCTTACAGAATAGAAGCACGGCAGCTAATTGGCTCGTACACAAGGCTGCAAGCATCATAGCCGTCGCACACAGGATGGCTGGCGGAGCCACCTCCCGGCTACCCGGGGCAGCTGCCCGGGCTCAGCCATGCATTCTCGTTTGATTTATAGAAGTAAATGAATAGCTAATCACCATTTTATAGGGGCAAACATATGATATACAGCAGCTCCGTGTACTTTGCCCCGGCTCACCGGCCGAGCTGGCTCCGCCACTGGCCGGCTGTGCCTCCCAGCGAATCCACCATCTACGTCTCGGGTATGAGTAGGGCTAGGCCCTTAGCGCCGGCACGTGCACAAAGAGGTGCGCCTCCTCTTGGATCATGTGCACTGCATGACCCACAACACGGGATGATCACCATCAAAGAGGTAACCGTTACGATGTTTTCATAAGTACCAGGCGGTGAGGATGGCGATGGAGGCGAGGCCGTGGCGAAGGCAGGTCATGGTGCTGGAGATGGCCGAGGAGAGCCTGGCGACGAACTCCTCGTCATGGGCAGGGATCGTGGTAGTGCAACGGCACCAGGAGAGTACCTCATGCCAAACTTGGCGGGAGAAAGAACAACCCGCGAGGAGATGCTGCATGGATTCTGGCTCTTGGTCGCAGAGTAGGCAGCACGGGTCGTGGGGAGACCGTGACGCGCGAGGCGGTCGGCAGTCTAGCACCTGCCCAGCAGAGCGAGCCAGATAAAGAACTTGATGCGTAGTGGTGCCCAGGATGGCCAGGTGATGCGCCAGTGCGGGTCGGTGGTGGAGCCAACGAATAGAGCTTGATAACAGGAGCGAGCGGAGTAGGTTCTGGTGCTAGTCCATCGCCAGGACAGCCGGTCCGGCTCGTCGGCCAGGGTCAGATGCCGTAGACGTCGCCAGAGTGAGACGTGCTGCACGGCCATGGCCGCACCCATGGCGCCTTGGGTGTCGGTGATCCACGTCCGGTCGAGCACCCATGGCGCCTTGATTGTGTTGATGCCTGAATGAAAACAACATTGTAGTGTTAAATCTGAACGCTTAGTTTTTCTTTCCATTTTCCAATCTTGCGTGAATTCAGTATGAGTGAAGTCTGAAATAAATGTTGAGCTCCCACTGAAATCAACTCTCATATTCAAATCCCTGAAATCGGTGCCCCGTATTCTCTGATCCTGATCAAGCTCAACCCTGTGCCAGTTTAAACAGGATTGTTGACATCTCATAAGTCATAACACAACGTAGAAGATGAGATGTCTTGCAGCTGCGCCCAACATTTTTTGTTTACATCAATAATACTTTCTTTCTCAAATGTTAGACAAATAAAATCGGTGATAGAACTTTCTCGGAAATCAGAAGACCTAGTACTATAGGAGTGGCCAGCTAAGCGATTTTCTGCCAAGTTTGCTTCACGAAAGCAATGAGAGAACGAGACCTTTGCAAAATCACAAACCAACTGATTGCATTTTGCGATCGTTGCAACCTCCTTGACGTGGTAATCTTCATGTTTTTACAAAGTCTCCACTGCAAAACTATAATCGGACTCAATATGAGAAACGTGGGATCCGATCCTTGCTGCCAAATAAAGACCATGCTTGATGGCCAAGATCTCTGCTAAATCAGCACTACTCACATACATTAACACCCATGTTGCAGCTGCAATAAAATGGCCGCGATTATCATTTGCAACAAACCCTACACTAGTAGAAAAATGGTCTAATGTGCAGCTCATTAGTCCCGGTTTGAAATTGAGCCGGCACTAATGTGACCATTAGTGCCGGTTCCAACGGCTAGGCAGGCCGCTCTCTTTAGTATCGGTTCGTGGCGAACCTTTAGCACCGGTTCGTGCCACGAACCGGTACTAAAGAGAGTGGTGGCAGGATGTTGTCCGACTGGGGCCCGTCCAGCACCTTTAGTACCGGTTTGTGCCATGAACCGATACTACAGGTCATCCTACATATAAAACCTTCGTCCAGCTTGCTCTGTTCTTCCCCATTTCCCCTCTCCTCTCTGTTCTTCCTCTCTTCCCCTCGAGCTCATCACCCATTTTGCCCAAATTTTGTCAAGATTTGAAGGCCCCCATCAATTCAAGTGATCACAAAGATAAGCAACTTCGTCCTTTCATCTCTCATTGCTAGATTAACTCTTGCAATGCTTTATATAGTGATTAATTTGTGGGTTTTAGTAATTTGGGAGGAATTATATGTGGTAGTTTATTTGATTTATATGCAATTTGAGCTTAAAATAACTCTTAGTTTGCATATGTAGGTGTGGTTTACTTAGTGCCTTCCCGTCTCCGTCGTAACCACCGTCGATCGTCCGCACCGACCCGTCGCCGGCACCACCTTGTGGTGAGCCTCTTGTTCTTATCTTTTTTATATAAAAAAATCATGTTTGTGTGATTTAGATATATAGTTACTTGTATAATTGTCTTACCCGTACGTTGTTTGTTATACATAGTGCCATGGTTTTGATATCCGTCCACGTCGGCCCTCGTCCGTGTTATGATTCGGATGTGGTATATTCTCTTTTAAAACTATTTGTTGCATTCGTGTTTATGACAAATTATGCCCATCAAGTTGACATAGATATTTTTATCTAGGAGGTATGTGAACCAAAAATTCCAACCGACCCTATTGTCAAGAGGTTATATTTAGTTGAAAGAGAAAACGAGTATTTCAAAGAAACATTGAAAAGAATTGAGGGGGAGAAGATGGAATTGGAGTTGCATGTTGCTGATGTCGTCGATGATCACAAGATCAAGATGGAGAAAATGCGGTTCAAGATTAGAAAGATTAGAAAATATGCCATTGATAGTGAGGCTTGATATTATTATGCTGTTGGATCAATTGTTACCTTAGTTGCGATCTTGATCGCATTTGTTGTTGCATTTAAATGCTTTAGCTAGAGAGTTATTTGTATGTTGCATTTAAGTGTTGTATGAACTTTATGTATGATCTTTATGTATGAACTTTATTTATAAACTTTATGTATGAACTTGTATTAATTTGGTCTATTCGGTGGTGTGTAATGAAGATGCGCCGGCAATGGATGTACGATGACTGATGCTCTCCCCAGTTCGTTGATGGCGTGCATACTTTTCTGATTGCGGCTCAGGCAAACAAGCGGGCAGATGGTTTTATGCCTTGTCCATGTGCTGGCTGTAAGAATGATTACAATTACTCTAACTCAAGAACCATTCACGTCCACCTGTTTGAGTCCGGTTTCATGCCCCATTATAATGTTTGGACCAAGCACGGAGAAAGAGGGGTTATGATGGAAGACAATGAAGAAGAAGAGGACGACGATAGCTATCCTGGCCATGGGTTCCCTGAATACGATGATACAACAATGGGGGAAGAAGCTGAGACAGCAATGCAAGAAGAAGCTGAGCTGACAATGCGGGAAGAAGCTGAAGAGAAGGCATCAGATGAGCCCGCTGATGATCTATATCAGGCCATTGCCGATGCAAAGAGAAACTGCGCAAGTGAAAAGGAGAAGAAGAAGTTGCAGCACATGTTAGAGGATCACAAGAAATTGTTGTACTCGAATTGCGAAGCTGACAAGAAAAAGCTGGGCACCACACTGGAATTGCTGCAATGGAAGGCAGAGAATGGTGTATCTGACAAGGGATTTGGAAAGTTACTGGTAATGATAAAGAATATGCTTCAAAGGACAACGAATTGCCCGAGAGTACGTATGAAGCAAAGAAGGTTGTATGCCCTCTAGGGTTAGAGGTGCAGAAGATACATGCATGCCCTAATGACTGCATCCTCTACCGCGGTGAGTACGAGGATTTGAACGCGTGCCCGGTATGCGGTGCATTGCACTATAAGATCAGTCGCGATGACCCTGGTGATGTCAAGGGCAAGCACCCCAGGAAGAAGATTCCCGCCAAGGTGATGTGGTATGCTCCTATAATACCACGGTTGAAACGTTTGTTCCAAAACAAAGAGCATGCCAAGGCAATGCGATGGCACGAAGAAGACCGTAAGAAAGAAGGAAAGTTGAGAGTACCCGCTGACGGTTCGCAGTGGAGAAAAATTGAGAGAAAGTACATGGAGGAGTTTGCAGGTGACCCAAGGAACGTATGGTTTGGTCTAAGCGCAGATGGCATTAATCCTTTTGGGGAGCAGAGCAGCAACCATAGCACCTGGCCTGTGACTCTATGTTTGTATAACCTTCCTCCTTGGTTGTGCATGAAGCGGAAGTTCATTATGATGTCAGTGCTCATCCAAGGCCCTAAGCAACCTGGCAACGACATTGATGTGTACCTAAGGCCATTAGTTTAAGAACTATTACAGCTGTGGAACGAAAAAGGTGTACGTGCGTGGGATGAGCACAAACATGAAGAATTTGACCTAAAGGTGTTGCTGTTCGTGACAATCAATGATTGGCCTGCTCTCAGTAACCTTTTAGGACAGATAAACAAGGGATACAGCGGATGCACGCACTGTTTGGATGATACTGACAGTATATATTTGGATAGTTGTAGAAAGAATGTGTACCTGGGACATCGTCGATTTCTTCCGAGTAGGCATCCGTAAGAAAGAAAGGCAAGCATTTCAAAGGTAAGGCGGATCACCGGACGAAGCCTCGCCACCGTACTGGTGCTGATGTACATGATATGGTCAAGGATTTTAAGGTAATCTTTGGAAAGGGTCCTGGCGGACAACCTATTCCGAAGGATGCTTACGGACGTGCACCCATGTGGAAGAAGAAATCTATATTTTGAGACCTGCCCTATTGGAAAGACCTAGAGGTCCGCTCCGCAATCGACGTGATGCATGTGACGAAGAATCTTTGCATGACCCTGCTTGGCTTCTTGGGTGTGTATGGGAAGACAAAAGATACACCGGAGGCATGGGAGGACCAGCAATGTATGCACAGAAAAGACGGCATACATCAGGGTCATGCTAGCTACGCTCTTACCAAAGAAGAGAAGGAAATCTTCTTTGAATGCCTGCTCGGTATGAAGGTACCGTCTGGCTTCTCATCGAATATAAAGGGAATAATAGATATGGCAGAGAAAAAGTTACAGAACCTAAAGTCTCATGACTGCCACATGATTATTGAAGGAAATATGCCCTAGAGGCAATGATAAAGTTATTATTTATTTCCTTATTTCATGATAAATGTTTATTATTTATGCTAGAAATGTATTAACCGGAAACAAAATACATGTGTGAATACATAGACAAACATAGTGTCACTAGTATGCCTCTACTTGACTAGCTCGTTAATCAAAGATGGTTAAGTTTCCTAACCATAGACATGAGTTGTCATTTGATTAATGGGATCACATCATTGATGTGATGACTTGACCCATTTCGTTAGCTTAGCACTTGATCGTTTAGTATGTTGCTATTGCTTTCTTCATGACTTATACATGTTCCTATGACTATGAGATTATGCAACTCCCGTTTACCGGAGGAACACTTTGTGTGCTACCAAACGTCACAACGTAACTGGGTGATTATAAAGGTGCTCTACAGGTGTCTCCGAAGGTACTGGTTGAGTTGGCGTATTTCGAGATTAGGATTTGTCACTCCAATTGTCGGAGAGGTATCTCTGGGCCCTCTCGGTAATGCGTATCACTATAAGCCTTGCAAGCAATGTGATTAATGAGTTAGTTGCGGGATGATGCATTATGGAACGAGTAAAGAGACTTGCCGGTAACGAGATTGAACTAGGTATGATGATACCGACGATCGAATCTCGGGCAAGTAACATATCGATGACAAAGGGAACTGAAGGAAATATGCCCTAGAGGCAATAATAAAGTTATTATTTATTTCCTTATATCATGATAAATGTTTATTATTCATGCTAGAATTGTATTACCGGAAACATAATACATGTGTGAATATATAGACAAACAGAGTGTCACTAGTATGCCTCTACTTGACTAGCTTGTTAATCAAAGATGGTTATGTTTCCTAACCATGAACAAGGAGTTGTTATTTGATTAACAAGATCACATCATTAGTTGAATGATCTGATTGACATGACCCATTCCGTTAGCTTAGCACCCGATCGTTTAGTATGTTGCTATTGCTTCCTTCATGACTTATACATGTTCCTATGACTATGAGATTATGCAACTCCCGTTTACCGGAGGAACACTTTGTGTGCTACCAAATGTCACAACGTAACTGGGTGATTATAAAGGTGCTCTACAGGTGTATCCAAAGGTACTTGTTGAGTTGGCGTATTTCGAGATTAGGATTTGTCACTCCGAATGTTGGAGAGGTATCTCTGGGCCCTCTCGGTAATGCACATCACTTAAAGCCTTGCAAGCATTGCAACTAATGAGTTAGTTGCAAGATGATGTATTACGGAACGAGTAAAGAGACTTGCCGGTAACGAGATTGAACTAGGTATTGGATACCGACGATCGAATCTCGGGCAAGTAACATACCGATGACAAAGGGAACAATGTATGTTGTTATGCGGTCTGACCGATAAAGATCTTCATAGAATATGTAGGAACCAATATGGGCATCCAGGTCCCGCTATTGGTTATTGATCGGAGACGTGTCTCGGTCATGTCTACATTGTTCTCGAACCGTAGGGTCCGCACGCTTAAGGTTTCGATGACAGTTTCATTATGAGTTTATGTATTTTCATGTACCGAAGGTTGTTCGGAGTCCCGGATATGATCACGGACATGACGAGGAGTCTCGAAATGGTCGAGACATAAAGATTGATATATTGGATGACTATATTCGGACACCGGAAGGGTTCCGGGAGTTTTCGGAGAAAAACCGGAGTACCGGAGGGTTACCGGAACCCCCCCGAGAAGTAATGGGCCTTGATGGGCCCTATTGGAGAAAGAGAAGGGCCGGCCAGGGCAAGTGGCGCGCCCCCTCCCCTTGAGTCCGAATAGGACAAGGAAGGGGGGGGGGCGGCGCCCCCCCTTGCCTTCCCCCTCTCCTACTCCTTCCTTCCCCCTCCTTCTTGGATTAGGAAAAGAAGGGGGAAACCTACTTGGAGTAGGTTTCCCCCTCCTAGGGCGCGCCTCCCCCTTAGGCCGGCCCCCTCCTCCCTCCCTCCTTTATATATGAGGGCGGGGGGCACCCCATAGACACACAAGTTGATCATCGTGATCGTTCCTTAGCCGTGTGCGGTGCCCCCCTCCACGATATTACACCTCGGTCATATTGTAGCGGTGCTTAGGCGAAGCCCTACGACAGTTGAACATCAAGATCGTCACCACGCCGTCGTGCTGACGGAACTCCTCCCTATACCTCTGCTGGATCGGAGTTCGGGGTGCGTCATCGAGCTGTACGTGTGTCAAGAACTCGGAGGTGCCGGAGTAACGGTGCTTGGATCGGTTGGACCGGGAAGACATACGACTACTTCCTCTACGTTGCGTCAACGCTTCCGCTTCGGTCTACGAGGGTATGTACACAACACTCTCCCCTCTCGTTGCTATGCATAACCATGATCTTGCGTGTGCATAGGAATTTTTTTGAAATTACTACGTTCCCCAACAGTGGCATCCAAGCCTAGGTTTTATGGTTTGATGTTATATGCATGAGTAGAACACAAGTGAGTTGTGGGCGATATAAGTCATACTGCTTACCAGCATGTCATACTTTGGTTCGGCGGTATTGTTGGATGAAGCGGCCCGGACCGACATTACGCGGATGCTTACGCGAGACTGGTTTTACCGCCGTGCTTTGCACATAGGTGACTAGCGGGTGTCAGTTTCTCCAACTTTAGTTGAACCGAGTGTGGCTACGCCCGGTCCTTGCGAAGGTTAAAACAGCATCAACTTGACAAACTATCGTTGTGGTTTTGATGCATAGGTGAGATTGGTTCTTGCTTAAGCCCGTAGCAGCCACGTAAAACTTGCAACAAGAAAGTAGAGGACGTCTAACTTGTTTTTGCAGGGCATGTTGTGATGTGATATGGCCAAGACGTGATGCTATATTTTATTGTATGAGATGATCATGTTTTGTAACCGAAGTTATCGGCAACTGGCAGGAGCCATATGGTTGTCGCTTTATTGTATGAAATGCAAATGCCCTGTAATTGCTTTACTTTATCACTAAGCGGTAGCGATAGTCGTAGAAGCAATAGATGGCGTAAATGACAACGATGTTACGATGGAGATCAAGGTGTCGCGCCGGTGACGATGGTGATCATAATGGTGCTTCGGAGATGGAGATCACAAGCACAAGATGATGATGGCCATATCATATCACTTATATTGATTGCATGTGATGTTTATCCTTTATGCATCTTATCTTGCTTTGATTGACGGTAGCATTTTAAGATGATCTCTCACTAAAAATTATCAAGAAGTGTTCTCCCTGAGTATGCACCGTTGCCAAAGTTCGTCGTGCCCAGACACCACGTGATGATCGGGTGTGATAAGCTCTACGTCCATCTACAACGGGTGCAAGCCAGTTTTGCACACGCAGAATACTCAGGTTAAACTTGACGAGCCTAGCATATGCAGATATGGCCTCGGAACACGGAGACCGAAAGGTCGAGCGTGAATCATATAGTAGATATGATCAACATAAGATGTTCACCATTGAAAACTACTCCATCTCACGTGATGATCGGTTATGGTTTAGTTGATTTGGGTCACGTGATCACTTAGATGACTAGAGAGATGTCTGTCTAAGTGGGAGTTCTTAAGTAATATGATTAATTGAACCTAAATTTATCATGAACTTAGTATCTGATAGTATCTTGCTTGTCTATGTTGATTGTAGATAGATGGCCCGTGCTGTTTTTCAGTTGAATTTTAATGCGTTCCTTGAGAAAGCTAAGTTGAAAGATGATGGTAGCAACTACGCGGACTGGGTCCGTAACTTGAGGATTATCCTCATTGCTGCACAGAAAAATTACGTCCTGGAAGCACCGCTGGGTGCCAGGCCTGCTGCTGATGCAACTGACGACGTTAAGAACGTCTGGCAGAGCAAAGCTGATGACTACTCGATAGTTCAATGTGCCATGCTTTACGGCTTAGAACCGGGACTTCAACGACGTTTTGAACGTCATGGAGCATATGAGATGTTCCAGGAGTTGAAGTTAATATTCTAGAAGAATGCCCGGATTGAGAGATACGAAGTCTCCAATAAGTTCTATAGCTGCAAGATGGAGGAGAATAGTTCTGTCAGTGAGCACATACTCAAGATGTCTGGGTATTGTAATCACTTGATTCAACTGGGAGTTACTCTTCCGGATGATAGCGTCATTGACAGAATTCTCCAATCACTTCCACCAAGCTACAAGAGATTCATGATGAACTATAATATGCAAGGGATGGATAAGACGATTCCCGAGCTCTTCGCAATGCTAAAGGCTGCGGAGGTAGAAATCAAGAAGGAGCATCAAGTGTTGATGGTCAACAAGACCACTAGTTTCAAGAAAAAGGGCAAAGGGAAGAAGAAGGGGAACTTCAAGAAGAACAGCAAACAAGTTGCTGCTCAAGAGAAGAAACCCAAGTCTGGACCTAAGCCTGAAACTGAGTGCTTCTACTGCAAGCAGACTGGTCACTGGAAGCGGAACTGCCCCAAGTATTTGGCGGATAAGAAGGATGGCAAGGTGAACAAAGGTATATGTGATATACATGTTATTGATGTGTATCTTACTAGAGCTCGCAGTAGCACCTGGGTATTTGATACTGGTTCTGTTGCTAATATTTGCAACTCGAAACAGGGACTACGGATTAAGCGAACACTAGCAAAGGACGAGGTGACGATGCGCGTGGGAAATGGTTCCAAAGTCGATGTGATCGCGGTCGGCACGCTACCTCTACATCTACCTTCGGGATTAGTATTAGACCTAAATAATTGTTATTTGGTGCCAGCGTCGAGCATGAACATTATATCTGGATCTTGTTTGATGCGAGATGGTTATTCATTTAAATCAGAGAATAATGGTTGTTCTATTTATATGAGTAATATCTTTTATGGTCATGCACCCTTGAAGAGTGGTCTATTTTTGATGAATCTCGATAGTAGTGATACACATATTCATAGTGTTGAAGCCAAAAGATGCAGAGTTGATAATGATAGTGCAACTTATTTGTGGCACTGCCGTTTAGGTCATATTGGTGTAAAGCGCATGAAGAAACTCCATACTGATGGTCTTTTGGAACCACTTGATTATGAATCACTTGGTACTTGCGAACCGTGCCTCATGGGCAAGATGACCAAAACACCGTTCTCCGGTACTAATGGAGAGAGCAACAGATTTGTTAGAAATCATACATACAGATGTATGTGGTCCGATGAATGTTGAGGCTCGTGGCGGATATCGTTATTTTCTCACCTTCACAGATGATTTAAGCAGATATGGGTATATCTACTTAATGAAGCATAAGTCTGAAACATTTGAAAAGTTCAAAGAATTTCAGAGTGAAGTTGAAAATCATCGTAACAAGAAAATAAAGTTTCTACGATCTGATCGTGGAGGAGAATATTTGAGTTACGAGTTTGGTCTACACTTAAAACAATGTGGAATAGTTTCACAACTCACGCCACCCGGAACACCACAACGTAATGGTGTGTCCGAACGTCGTAGTCGTACTTTACTTGATATGGTGCGATCTATGATGTCTCTTACAGATTTACCGCTATCATTTTGGGGTTATGCTTTAGAGACAGCCACATTCACGTTAAATAGGGCACCATCAAAGTCCGTTGAGACGACACCTTATGAACTATGGTTTGGCAAGAAACCAAAGTTGTCGTTTCTTAAAGTTTGGGGCTGCGATGCTTATGTGAAAAAGCTTCGACCTGATAAGCTCGAACCCAAATCGGAGAAATGTGTCTTCATAGGATACCCAAAGGAAACAGTTGGGTACACCTTCTATCACAGATCCGAAGGCAAGACATTCGTTGCTAAGAATGGATCCTTTCTAGAGAAGGAGTTTCTCTCGAAAGAAGTGAGTGGGAGGAAAGTAGAACTTGATGAGGTAACTGTACCTACTCCCTTGTTGGAAAATAGCACATCACAGGAACCGGTTTCTGTGACGTCAAAACCAACTAGTGAGGAAGTTGATGATGATGATCATAGAACTTCAGATCAAGTTAATACAGAACCTCGTAGGTCAAACAGAGTAAGATCCGCACCAGAGTGGTACGGTAATCCTATTCTGGAAGTCATGCTACTAGATCATGATGAACCTACGAACTATGAAGAAGCGATGGTGAGCCCAGATTCCGCAAAATGGCTTGAAGCCATGAAATATGAGATGGGATCCATGTATGAAAACAAAGTATGGACTTTGGTTGACTTGCCCGATGGTCGGCAAGCAATTGAGAATAAATGGATCTTCAAGAAGAAGACTGACGCTGACGGTAATGTTACTGTCTACAAAGCTCGACTTGTTGCAAAAGGTTTTCGACAAGTTCAAGGGGTTGACTACGATGAGACCTTCTCACCCGTAGCGATGCTTAAGTCTGTCCGAATCATGTTAGCAATTGCCGCATTTTATGATTATGAAATTTGGCAAATGGATGTAAAAACTGTATTCCTGAATGGATTTCTGGAGGAAGAGTTGTATATGATGCAACCAGAAGGTTTTATCGATCCAAAGGGAGCTAACAAAGTGTGCAAGCTCCAGCGATCCATTTATGGACTGGTGCAAGCCTCTCGGAGTTGGAATAAACGTTTTGATAGTGTGATCAAAGCATTTGGGTTTATATAGACTTTTGGAGAAGCCTGTATTTACAAGAAACTGAGTGGGGGCTCTGTAACATTTCTAATATTATATGTGGATGACATATTATTGATTGGAAATGATATAGAATTTCTGGATAGCATAAAGGGATACTTGAATAAAAGCTTTTCAATGAAAGATCTCGGTGAAGCTGCTTACATATTGGGCATTAAGATCTATAGAGATAGATCAAAACGCTTAATTGGACTTTCACAAAGCACATACCTTGACAAAGTTTTGAAGAAGTTCAAAATGGATCAAGCAAAGAAAGGGTTCTTACCTGTATTGCAAGGTGTGAAGTTGA
This sequence comes from Triticum dicoccoides, assembly GCF_002162155.2. Taxonomy (NCBI): domain Eukaryota; kingdom Viridiplantae; phylum Streptophyta; class Magnoliopsida; order Poales; family Poaceae; genus Triticum; species Triticum dicoccoides. Next base: position 705,224,520 of record NC_041381.1, read on the forward strand.
GTAAGACTCAAAGACCGACCACTGCAGAAGATAGAGAGAAAATGAAAAATGTTCCCTATGCTTCAGCCATAGGCTCTATCATGTATGCAATGTTGTGTACCAGACCTGATGTGTGCCTTGCTATAAGTTTAGCAGGGAGGTACCAAAGTAATCCAGGAGTGGATCACTGGACAGCGGTCAAGAACATCCTGAAGTACCTGAAAAGGACTAAGGATATGTTTCTCGTATATGGAGGTGACAAAGAGCTCATCGTAAATGGTTACGTTGATGCAAGCTTTGACACTGATCCGGATGATTCTAAATCACAAACCGGATACGTGTTTACATTAAACAGTGGAGCTGTCAGTTGGTGCAGTTCAAAGCAAAGCGTCGTGGCGGGATCTACGTGTGAAGCGGAATACATAGCTGCTTCGGAAGCAGCCAATGAAGGAGTCTGGATGAAGGAGTTCACATCCGATCTAGGTGTCATACCTAGTGCATCGGGTCCAATGAAAATCTTTTGTGACAATACTGGAGCGATTGCCTTAGCAAAGGAATCCATATTTCACAAGAGGACCAAGCACATCAAGAGACGCTTCAATTCCATCCGGGATCTAGTCCAGGTGGGAGACATAGAGATTTGCAAGATACATACGGATCTGAATGTTGCAGACCCGTTGACTAAGCCTCTTCCACGAGCAAAACATGATCAACACCAAGACTCCATGGGTGTTAGAATCATTACTATGTAATCTAGATTATTGACTCTAGTGCAAGTGGGAGACTGAAGGAAATATGCCCTAGAGGCAATAATAAAGTTATTATTTATTTCCTTATATCATGATAAATGTTTATTATTCATGCTAGAATTGTATTAACCGGAAACATAATACATGTGTGAATATATAGACAAATAGAGTGTCACTAGTATGCCTCTACTTGACTAGCTTGTTAATCAAAGATGGTTATGTTTCCTAACCATGAACAAGGAGTTGTTATTTGATTAACGAGATCACATCATTAGTTGAATGATCTGATTGACATGACCCATTCCGTTAGCTTAGCACCCGATCGTTTAGTATGTTGCTATTGCTTCCTTCATGACTTATACATGTTCCTATGACTATGAGATTATGCAACTCCCGTTTACCGGAGGAACACTTTGTGTGCTACCAAACGTCACAACGTAACTGGGTGATTATAAAGGTGCTCTACAGGTGTATCCAAAGGTACTTGTTGAGTTGGCGTATTTCGAGATTAGGATTTGTCACTCCGAATGTCGGAGAGGTATCTCTGGGCCCTCTCGGTAATGCACATCACTTAAAGCCTTGCAAGCATTGCAACTAATGAGTTAGTTGCGAGATGATGTATTACGGAACGAGTAAAGAGACTTGCCGGTAACGAGATTGAACTAGGTATTGGATACCGACGATCGAATCTCGGGCAAGTAACATACCGATGACAAAGGGAACAACGTATGTTGTTATGCGGTATGACCGATAAAGATCTTCGTAGAATATGTAGGAACCAATATGGGCATCCAGGTCCCGCTATTGGTTATTGACCGGAGACGTGTCTCGGTCATGTCTACATTGTTCTCGAACCGTAGGGTCCGCACGCTTAAGGTTTCGATGACAGTTTCATTATGAGTTTATGTATTTTGATGTACCGAAGGTTGTTCGGAGTCCCGGATGTGATCACGGACATGACGAGGAGTC